>NC_061832.1:11107245-11114745 GCF_019202785.1 Penaeus chinensis
TCAGCCAATCAGTAAGCAGCCTGATGTAAACACCACAAGGTACATTGACCCGGACACAGAGGGACGACTGGCGGTCCCACGCGTGCGCAGCGGAAGGAAGGTCGCGGTGGGCGTGGTGACCTGCGCAACGACCTTCCTGGCGCTGCGCTGCGTGGGTCGTCGCTTACGCGGTGTTGTGGTCGTGCTAACCTTGGCTCCTGTGTGTTGCAGATGGCTAAGATGATGTTCGCGTGTGTGCTAGCCTACACCCTCGCCTGGCTGCCTCTCAATATTTACAACGTCCTCAGAGACATACCCGGGCTTCTGGACGCTCTCAATGAAACCACGCATATTACACTGTTTTTTGTCGTGCACTGGCTGGCCATGTCCCACACTTGCTACAATCCTTTTATCTACTTTTGGATGAATAGCAAGTTCCGGGCCGGCTACTACCGCGCCCTGGGCTGCCTGCCGTGCCTGGCGGGGGTGCTGCGTCTTGTCTCGTCGCCCACTGATGGCACGATGGTGAGGAGTGGCACGTACTCGAGCCGCTATGGCACTCCCAAGTGCCACGTCAGGTCCTTGCAAGGCGCAGCGCTCACTGGACCAGCCACGAGCCTCCAGGTGCTTGGCCCTGCCCCTCCTCATGCAGGCGTCCCGCCCCTCCATTACCACAACCATGACAACCACCACCACCACCACCACCAGTGTCCTCCGTCCCCCGCCTCGTCCGCCCAGCCAGGCCTCGCCGTCCTGTATGTAGTGCTCGTCCTCCTGCATGAACATGGCCGCATGCGGGACCTTCTCTCTCGCCTGCCACGCCTCCCGAACACTCCCTCCCCCTTGGTCTGATTTCCACGGCTTCAAGGCCCCTCGCGACTGGCTCTCAGTGCGCCGAACCGTTCTCACTTTGTGTCCTTGTGGTCCTCCTGCGCCGTGGGCCAGAGAGACAGAGAGAGAGAGAATGTTCACTGTCTATGCGTCCATGTTCATCTGCCTTCGTGTGTTCGTCCTATGGTGCTGTCTACTGTGCGATGCTTTACAGGACAAGCAAAATGTTTAGTGTACTTTTGTCCGTTTTTTGTGTCCGTTGTTCCATTGTTCCACTGTTCAGCCGATCCCCTGTTCTCGCTCGGAGCATCAACAGCAAACAGCACCAAAGTTGGCACGGATATTGTCAATATATTATCATTATTTTTTTCTTATAGTTCCATAATGATCCAGTACTTATATAAGAGTATCTCCATGATTAGATAAGTAATTAATATGCACAAACATTCTGCGGTTTAGAAATGTTATGCTACTAACAATGACTATATTTCAGATTGGAGACGATAACAATTCTACATTTATTTCAGCAAATTGAAAAAAAAAAAAAAAAAATCCAAATAACAAACGTTAAAAAACACAAAATTAATAGAAAAAAAAATCTAGATGAACTATACCAATTTATACCACAGAATGAACGCTGCATGACCGAAGAATTAAGTAAACGCCATGAACTTCGTACATAAATAGATAAATAGACAAGCTAGTGTGCAATGCTGACCTCGAGTCCTTAAACCAAACGCATTTAGCTTTGAGACCTCCCTCTCCCTGACTGCTAATGTATATCAAGCTATAGTTACTGCTATGCTAATGCTTTTTTCGTACATAAGGCATAATCTTCTTTATTCCTCGAGATGTGTGCCACTTTACCCCCCTCCCCCCCTCCCTCCTTCCTCCTTCCCCCTTTGCCCTTTCCCTCTAACTTAAAAGTTTGCCATTTACCCTCCCTCTTCGCCCCCTCCCCCCCTCCTCCCCCCCCCCCCCCCCCGAGCTCTGATATCTTATGAGATGAGGTTAATCGCCTTGCTTGCTCTAGACATGCAACCATGACCCAAATTTTCCCCCTCTCTTGAACAATATATATATATATTTTTTTTTCCTCTCCATACTCTGAGAAATACTTCCTACAGTTAATAATAATACTGTCGTTATAGTTAAAAGTAAGGTTATTATTATTATTTTTTTATTACTAATACTATCACTGTACAATTATTGTTGTGATTAATCCATATACTATTATTATTATTATTATTATTATTAATGTTATTATTATTATTATACGACCATATTTGTCATTATCTATCAATCATCATTATTTATCATATTGTTATTATTACCACCATATTATCATCATTACTATTATAGTATTACTATCACATTGTTAATACTATCATATATCCATATCACCATCATATCATTATTATTACTATTATAGTATTACTACCATACCATTATTAATATCATATCATCACCATAACTACCATATCATTATCATTACTATCACATTAACATTATTACTATCGTGTCACCGTCATGACGATCATATTATCATTTTTACTCTCATAACATCACTATTTCTACATCATTAACTATCCACATTATCAACACCATTAACTATGCCCATTATCAATATCATTAACCATCCTCATTATGAACATCATTAACTATCCTTGTTATCAGTATCATTAACTCTCCTCATTATCAACATAATAAATTTTCCTCATTATCAACATTCTTAAATCTCCTCACGACCAACATCACCAACTCTCCTCTTTATCAACATCATTAACCATCCTCACGAACAGTATCATTAAGGATCCTCATTATCATTATCCTCATCACCAGTGTCATTAACCATCCTCATTATTAACATCTTCACCATGGTGTTCCAAAGTCCAAAGCCACGCACGCAGGACAAGTACTTGGCAGGAGGTCAAGGCAGGTCAGTTGTGTGTCTTGGAGAGTCTCTCTGGGATATTTACAGTTCTCGGTTTCCTTCTGTTGTTCTTGTTTTGTTTGTTTGTTTTTGTTTGTATGTGTGTTATTGTTTTGTTTGTTTTTTGTGTTCTTGATTTTTTTGTTTGTATTTTGTTTTCTTGTTTTGTCTGTTTTTGTTTTGTTTCACTTTTTCTCTTTGTTCTTGTTTTAATATTTTTTTCTATTCTTTACTTTTGTTTTTGTTCTTGTTTTTTTCTTTGCTTTTCTTCCTCTTCTTCGTTCTTGTATATAGTTTTCCCCTGCATATTATTATTATTATTATTATTATTATTATTATTATTATTATTATTACTTTTATTCTTTTATTTTTTTCTTCTCCGCCCATCATCTTCATGTTCCCAGCCCCTTTTATTCTTGTTTTTCCTTCTTTGTTTTTGTCTTTTTTTCTTGTAGTTTTCTTCTTTTCTTCTCCTTATTTCATTCTCTGTTGTTTTTTTTTTGTTTTGTTTTTTTTGCATTTCTTTTCTTTTCCTTTTTTTATTTCTTTATTTCCTTATTTTTATTTTTGTGTTTCTTCATATTTTTCCCTTCCCGTTTCCTTTTGTTGTCTTCTGTTGTATATTATTTATTTCTCTCTCTCTCTCTTCTTCTTCTTGTTCTTGTTTATTCCTTTTCCTTCATCCCCATCATGCCCAGCTGTTTTTTTTTTTTTTTTTATGATGTTGATTGCGTTTCGGAAATTGTTTAGATTTTGTTTGTCTTCTTGTTTGTGTTTTTGTTTTGTTATTTGTTCGTGTTCTTGTTTTTTTGTGGTGTTTATTGTTCTTGTTTATTTTTTGGTTCTTGTAAAAGATAGAGAGAAAGAGAGAGAGAGAGAATGAGAAAAAAAAGAGATAGAGAGAAAGAGAAAGAAAAAGAAAAAGAGAGAAGGAAAATTAGAGAATGAGAGGTAGATAATGGAAGAGAACGAGAAGGAGAGAGAAAGAGAGAGAGAGAGAGAGAGAGAGAGAGAGAGAGAGAGAGAGAGAGAGAGAGAAAATGAGAGAAGTTAAATTAGAGAATGAGAGGTAGATAATGAAAGAGAACGAGGGATAGATATATAGCTAAACTGACAGACAGACATATAGAAGGAAAGCGAGAACACGAGAGAGAGAAAAAAAGAGACTAACAAAGGCACAAACAAACAAACACTATATTAAATCGATTATTTTGCCAGTCGCTGAGTCGCATTTGGGATTATCTTAGCTCGAACTCCTTCCTCTCCCCCTCCCCCCCCTCCTCCTCCTCCTCCCCATCTCCTCCTCTCCTCCCCCGTCTCCCATCTCACTCTCCCCCTCTTCTTCCCATCCCTCTCTTGTCCCCCCTATATCCATCTCTCCCTCTCTCTCCTCCCCCTCCCCTCCACTCCCCCTTTCCCCTCCCTCTCTTCTCCCTTTTCTCCTCCCCCCTCTCTCCCCCCATGCCTTCCCCATCTCTTCCCGTCCCCCTCTTCCCCTCCCCCTCTCTTCCCACCCCTTCCCCAACTCACTCTCCCTTTCCCCTCCCCCCCTTTCTCCCCCCATCCCTTCCCCTCCTCCTTCCTCCCCCATCTCACTCTCCCTTTCCCCTCTCCCCATGCCTTCCCCCCTCCTCCCTCCTCCCCCCCACTCCCCCATCTCACTCTACCTTTCCCTTTCCCCTCACCCTCTTCCCCCTCTTCCCCTCTCTCCCCCTTCCAATCCCCCCTCCTCCCCCTCCCCCATCTCACTCTCCCTTTCCCCTCCCCCTCTTCCCCCCCTTTCTCCCCCCTCCTCCCTCCTCCCCCTCCCCAATCTCACTCTCCCTTTCCCCTCCCCCCATGCCTTCCCCATCTCCTCCCCTCCCCACCCCTTCCCCCATCTTACTCTCCCCCCCACTCCCCCATCTCACTCTCCCGCCCCGATAACTCCTGATGCCCATGACGTGAGCTAATTAAAAAGTTGACCCGGATGGCTTCATGAGGTCGTCCGTCTGGTCCAATGACGTGAGGCTTTCTGACCGACTCAGGAGCTCGGTTGCCCGGCCTCTCGAGTGCTGGTCCTGTTTGCGTTCTGTTTGTGGGGCTTCCGTTGTTTTGGTTGTTGTTTTGATTGTTTTTGTTCTAGTTTCTGTCGTTGTTTTGATTGTTTTCTCCTTTTTTGTTTATGTTGTTGTTTTGATTGTCTTTTTCTAGTTTTGTCGTTGTTTTGATTGTTTTTTTCTTGTTTTTGTTGTTTATGTTGTTTTTCTCTTGTTTTTGTTGCTGTTTATGTTGTTTTTTCTCTTATTTTTGCTGCTGTTTATGACGTTTTTATTATTTTATCTTATTTTTTTGTTTATTTGATTATTTCTCTTTTCTTGTTGCTGTTTATGTTTAGATTATTCCTCTTGTTTTTGCTATTGTTTGTTTGTTGGTTTTGTTATTGTTATCATTGTTTTGATGATGCTGCTGATGATGATGATGTTGATTATTGTTACGATGCTTATTGTTATGATGATGATGATGATTGCCTCTATTATTACTGAGACTACTACTGTGTTATTGTTATCATTATCATCATCGTAAACCATAATCATTATTATTGTTATTATCATCACATCCTCCTCCTCCTCCTTATCATCATCATCATCATCATCATCATCATCATCATCATAATAATAATCATCCTTATCATTGTTATCTAACCTTCCACCATTTTTTTTTTTTAGAAAGAAAGAAAGAACAAGCGACAAAAAAAAAAAAAAAAAAAAAAATCCCTTTCTATTTCAATGAACTCACATCAAAATCAAAATATTTATTTAGCTATTTATCAGGAGTTTCGTCATAAGCTACCAATCCTTTTGATTATTGCCGGTGCGATGAACACTATCGGAAATTAGAAACAATATTCAGCATGAGCGGACTGTCTCCTTCTCCCCCCCCCCCCTCCCTCGCCCTTTCGTCTTTTCAACTCCCCCCCCCTCCCTCCCGTCTCCCCTCTCTCCTCCCTGCCTCTCCCTCGATCTTCCCTCCCTTCTTCTCCCCCTCCCCTCCCTCTTACTCCCCCCCATCCTTCTCTCCTTCTCTCCCTCCTTCTATCTCCCCTCCTCCCTCGCTCCTACCCCCTCTCCCCTCCTCCCCTCCCTCCTCCCCCCTCTCCCCTCCCTCCTCCCCTCTCCCCTCCTCCTCTCCCTCCTACCCCCTCTCCCCTCCTCCCCTCCCTCCTACCCCCTCCCCCCATCCTTCTCTCCTTCTCTCCCTCCTTCTATCTCCCCTCCTCCCTCCCTCCTACCCCCTCTCCCCTCCCTCCTCCCCTCTCCCCTCCTCCTCCCCCTCCTACCCCCTCTCCCCTCCTCCCCTCCCTCCCCTCACCCGATTTTCCTCAATTAGTGTAAATCTCTTTGGGATTTCATATTAATCAAGCAATTTCAGGCACTCGTTTTAGAAAATACGTTACTGCTTAAAAGCTGAGTCTAAAATCCATGTAAATCTATATATTATAGTAATAGGGCTTATGATGATGTAATTTGGGCTGATAATACTGTGTTAGATTTAATTGTGGTTGTTGTAGCGGTGATAATGATGATCCTAGGTATGATGATATGCCAGTGATTGCAATTATAACAATATCATTAATGGCGATAACAGTAATATTAGTGTATTTAACAACCCTCGTTACAATGCTAACAATGGGAGTAACAGAGACAACGGTACAAATGATAAGAACGAAATGATGAAAAATCGTTTAGTATTAGTAATAGTAATAATAATGATAGAAGTAATAATAATAATGATGATAATAATAATATTAATGATAATGATAAAAATAGTAAAAAAAAAAACAAAAAAAACTAATGAATGTACTTCAAGACTCGGGAAGCTGCAATATGCAAGACCAACAGCAGAACACAACCGTAATTAACGAAGCGATTGCTATGCATGCCACGCGCGACTGTCATGCAAATTGCGAGTGGTCATGCAGAACACTTGGCTTTTCCGAGCGCATGGAAAACTGAGTGCTGAAGTTCTGTTGCACATTTCCTATGCACATTTGCAATTTTTTTTCCCATTGTTTTTTATCCTGCAATTGATTCCGGGACTGAGTGCAACATGGGAAATCTGACAGAGGTCCGAATTGCCGGAACTGGTTTGGTTTGTCTTTTCATTATTTTATATTTGTTTATTTATCTATTTATTATTATTAGTAATTTTTTATTTATTTTTCTCTTTTTTTTATTTATTTATTTATTTTTTTATTTTTTTTTTTTTTTCGTGTCCGAGCTCTTTATTTTTCCCATTTCATTTCTTCTCATTTCTTCACTTTTCTCATATTAGCTGTATCTAAACATTCGTCTTTGCCTCCATTTTCCACATCATCACTTCTATATCACTTCTATATCACAATCACCATCATTATCATCATCACCACCACCACCACAATCATCACCACCACCACCATCATCTTCATTACCACAATCACCATCACCATCACCACCACCATCATCACCACCACCACCATCATCATCACCACCACAATCACCATCACCATCATCACCACCACCATCATCACCACCACCACCATCATCTTCATTACCACAATCACCATCACCATCACCACCACCATCATCATCACCACCACCATCATCACCACCACAATCACCATCATCACCACCACCACCATCATCACCACCACCACCACCACCACTACCATCATCATCATCATAATCACCATCATCATTATCATCATTGTATACTATCCCTTCAATATCTTCACAATT
>NC_061832.1:11117245-11119745 GCF_019202785.1 Penaeus chinensis
GAAAAGGAGGAAAGAGAAGGGAGGAAGGAGAAAGGAGGAAAGAGAAGAGGTAGAAAGGGAGAAGAAAGGAGAAAGGAGGAAGAAAAAGGAGGAAGAGAAGGAGAAGAAAGGAAAAGAAGGAGAGGAAAGGAGAAGAGAAGGAGAAGAAAAGGAGAAAGAGAAGGAGAAGAAAAGGAGGAAGAGAGGGAAGAGAAGGAAAAGAGGAGAAGAGAAGGAGGTAGAAAAGGAGAGGAAGAGAAGAGAGGAAGGAAAAGGAGAGAAGAAAAGGAGAGAAAGAGAAGGAGAAGAAAGGAGAAAGAGAAGGAGAAGAAAAGGAGAAAGAGAAGGAGAAGAAAAGGAGGAAGAGAAGGAGAAGAAAAGGAGAAAGAGAAGGAGAAGGAAAGGAGAAGAAAAGGAAAAAGAGAAGGAGAAGAAAAGGAGAAAGAGAAGGAGAAGAAAAGGAGAAAGAGAAGGAGAAGGAAAGGAGAAAGAGAAGGAGAAGAAAAGGAGAAAGAGAAGGAGAAGAAAAGGAGAAAGAGAAGGAGAAGGAAAGGAGAAAGAGAAGGAGAAGAAAAGGAGGAAGAGAAGGAGAAGAAAAGGAGAAAGAGAAGGAGAAGAAAAGGAGAAAGAGAAGGAGAAGAAAAGGAGAAAGAGAAGGAGAAGGAAAGGAGAAAGAGAAGGAGAAGAAAAGGAGGAAGAGAAGGAGAAGAAAAGGAGAAAGAGAAGGAGAAGGAAAGGAGAAAGAGAAGGAGAAGAAAAGGAGGAAGAGAAGGAGAAGAAAAGGAGAAAGAGAAGGAGAAGAAAAGGAGAAAGAGAAGGAGAAGAAAAGGAGAAAGAGAAGGAGAAGAAAAGGAGAAAGAGAAGGAGAAGAAAAGGAGAAATGAGTAACAACAACAAAGGATTGCAAAAACAACGAATGGTTGCAGAGAAGAGGCTAATTGCAAGAGAAAAATGTTTTGACTTTTTTTTTTAAGCAAAAAAGAAAGGCAAAGAAGGAGAAGAAGGAGAAAGAGAGTAAAAGGAGGAGGAGGAGGAGGAGAAGAAGAAGAAGAAAGAAGAAGAAGAAGAAGAAGAAGAAGAAGAAGAAGAAGAAGAAGAAGAAGAAGAAGAAGAAGAAGAAGAAGAAGAAGAAGAAGAAGAAAAAGATGAAGAAGAAGATGAAGAAGAAGATGAAGAAGAAGAAGAAAAAGATGAAGAAGAAGAAGAAGAAGAAGAAGAAGAAGAAGAAGAAGAAGAAAAAGATGAAGAAGACGAAGAAGAAGAAGAAAAAGAAAAAGATGAAGAAGATGAAGAAAAAGAAGAAGAAAAAGATGAAGAAGATGAAGAAGAAGAAGGAGAAGAAGAAGAAGAAGAAGGAGGAGAAGAAGAAGAAGAAGAAGAAAAAGAAGAAGAAGGAGAAGAAACAGAAGAAGATAACGGAAAAGAAAAGAAAAGAAAAAAAGAACAGAAAAGGAAAAGAAAAAACGAAAAAAGAAAGAAAAGAAAACAAAGGCAAATAAAAAAGAAAAGAACAAACAAGAAAGAAAAATAAGCAAAAAGAAAAGAAAAAGAAAAGAAGAGAAAAGAAAAGAAAGGAAATAAAGAGAAGAAAAGAAAAAAGAAAAGAAAAGAAAAAAAGAAGAAGAATCAGAAGAAAAAGAAGAAAACGAAAAAAAAAAACTTTTTCGTGGATAATAATAATAAACTAATGAATGAAAAAAATAAAGGCAAACGTAAATAAAACAAAATAAAATACAGAAGAAAATAAATAAAACGAAGAATAAACAAACAAAAAGAATATAACAAAGAAAATAAAATATGAATAGAAAAATAACAATATAGAAGAAAAATAAAATAAAGGATAAATAAACAAAATTAAATAAACAAATAGACGAAGAAAGTAAAATAAAGAATAAACGAAGAAAAGAAGGAAGGAAATAAAAAAGAAGGAAGGAAATAAAATCGAAGGGAAATACACACACACACACACACACACACACACACACACACACACACACACACACACACACACACACACACACATATATATACTATTATTATTATTATTTTTTTAACAGCCATTCAATCCACTGCAGGGCATAGGCCTCTCTCAATTCACTATTGAGAGGTTATATGGCAGTGCCACCCTTGCCTGATTGGATGCCTTTCCTAATCAACCGCGGTTCGGAGCGCTAACACCTGTGCCACGGCGGTAACTTCCCCTACGACAAATACACACACACACACACACACACACACACACACACACACACACACACACACACACACACACACACACACACACACACACACACAAGGCTCCATACGTTTAAAAAGCAGAACACGAGAGCGACACCAACATGGAAAACCGCCTCGGGCAAGAAACGCTTTATTCCAACTTTGGTCCGGAAAACTAGTCCTTTTTTTAAAGTATTATCAAATATACTCAGACTTTGTTCCGTAAAACCGGTCCTTTTTTTAAGTGTTTTAAATATATTAAAACTTTGATTTGGAAAACTAGTCTTTTTTTTTTTTCTTTTTT
>NC_061832.1:11142245-11147245 GCF_019202785.1 Penaeus chinensis
GGAGAAAAGGAAGAGGGAGAGGAGGAGGGAGAAAAGGAAGAGGGAGAGAAGGAAGAGGGAGAAAAGGAAGAGGGAGAGGAGGAGGGAGAAAAGGAAGAGGGAGAGAAGGAAGAGGGAGAAAAGGAAGAGGGAGAGGAGGAGGGAGAAAAGGAAGAGGGAGAGAAGGAAGAGGGAGAAAAGGAAGAGGGAGAGGAGGAGGGAGAAAAGGAAGAGGGAGAGAAGGAAGAGGGAGAAAAGGAAGAGGGAGAGGAGGAGGAGGGAGAAAAGGAAGAAGGATAAGAGGAGGGGGGAAAGGAAGAGGGAGAGGGAGAGGAGGAGGAAGGAGCAAAAGAAGAAGGAAAGGAGGAGGGAGAAAATAAAGAGGGAGAGGAGGAAGAGGGAGAAAAGGAAGAAGGAAAAGAGGAGGGGGGAAAGGAAGAGGGACAGGAGGAGGAGGGAGAAAAGGAAAAGGAAGAGGAGGAGGAGGGGGAAAAAGAAGAGGAAGAGGAGGAGGAGGGAGAAAAAGAAGGAGAGGAGGAGGGAAAAAAGGAAGAGGGAGAGAAAGGAGAGAGAGAGATTAAGAAAAGAGAGAATAGGGGCAGTAGGGTTGCCAGGAGACGGGGGTTGGTGGGGGAGAGGAGTGGAGGGGGGAAGGAACACAGGGACAAGGGATGGGGGGTGGGGAGAGGGGGGGAGGAGGGGAAGGGGGAGGAGGGAGGAAGACCTCGTGGAAGATCGGAAATCGGAGATCAGGGTAAAAAATAAAAAAGTTCGAGGCGGATTGTGTTTATGCGCGTCAGGAGGCGTAAACAGGACGGAGGGGAAAGTTCGCTCGAAGCTGTAAACTTCAAGATGTTGCAAATAGGATACATATTCACACACACACACACACAAAAACACGCATACACACAGACATACAAACACACACACGCGTACGCACACACATATTGTCTGTACGTACATATGGATACACATACATACATACATATCTACAAAAATAACTGCATACGTACATATATATTACATATATACCCTCTCCCTCCCTCCCTTCCTTCCTCCCTCCCTCCTTTCCTTCTTCCCTCCCTCCTTTCCTTCTTCCCTCCCTTCCTCCTTTCCTTCCTCTCTCTCTCCCTCCTTTTCTTCCTCTCTCCCTCCCTCCTCTCCTTCCTCTCTCCCTCCCTCCTTTCCTTCTTCCCTCTCTCCCTCCTTTTCTTCCTCTTCCCCTCCCTTCTTTCTTTCCTCTCTCCCTCCCTCCCTTCTTTCTTCTCTCCCTCCCTCCCTCCTTTCCTTCTTCCCTCCCTCCTTTTCTTCCTCTCTCCCTCCCTCCTTTCCTTCTTCCCTCCCTCCTTTTCTTCCTCTCTCCCTCCCTTCTTTCTTTCCTCTCTCCCTTCCTCCTTTTCTTCCTCTCCTCCCTACCTCCCTCTCTCCCCCCCCCCTCTCTCTCTTTCTCTCGACACATCAAAATATAAACACAGCCTTTTAATCTCTCTCACCCAATGAGATTAATTCACTAATAAGGCATATAATCACACATTTTCTCTCTCTCTCTCTCTCTCTCTCTCTCTCTCTCTCTCTCTCTCTCTCTCTCTCTCTCTCTCTCTCTCTCTCTCTCTCTTCTTTAATGCTTTTAACGTTATCATACGAAACCCGAAGTGCAGAGATGCCGGTGTATTTGGCGCTTGTGAATATTCACTTAACTTAATTACCCAGTTTGTTAAGTAAACCGACTATCAGGAGAACAAAAAAAAAAAAAGAAAAAAAAAAAAAGAAAAAAAATATGACAAGACGGGGATTCTCGAAAACAATTGGGTATTGTTCCGTGATGGCGGTCTTTTTAAATTTTATTATTATCTTATTTTTTGTCTTTTTCTTTTTTGTTTTGCATCTCTCTCGCTCTCTCTCTTCCTTCGCCCTCTTAGTACACACATAAACTAAATCACACACACACACATATATATATATATATATATATATATATATATATATATATATGTGTGTGTGTGTGTGTGTGTGTGTGTGTGTGTGTGTGTGTGTGTGTGTGTGTGTGTGTGAATACATATAAATACATATGTATTTATATATATATCCTTTTATATATGTATATATATATATATTCATACTCGGTCTATAGTTTCACTATAGTTTCATCTCTCTCACACATTAAGTTCCTCTTCCCTTTCTCTTTCCGCCCTACTGTACATAAAAGGTGTAACATTATCCCTACAGTCTTATGAATTTTAATTTTCAAAAGTAGGAAGGAAACACACACTCCCTACTTTGTTTGTGTTCTAAATAATAAGCAATTTTGTTAAAAGCTTGATATTCAGTGATGCAAAAAGGGGATCTCAATGTCTTTAGCAAAAGAGGTCGGGAAAAGATCAGATTACTTCATGTGCATTTAATATGTGGATGTATAAAGGTACACTCGCACACGCAGATGTAAACACGTGTGGACGTATACAAGGACATTTTTTAATAGCATCCCGAGATCCCTAACACTTTGATACACCGCCCGATGTTATTTCACTTTATTTCATCCAGAAATGTCAACAGGAAATCATGAAACTATTTATTATGCCGGTATGATTTTAATTTGAAGTAAAACGTTATGGAAACTTGAAATGAAATGGAAAATGTACCTGACTATTCTGCAGTTTCCATTCACACATCACGCTTCGCTTGGCAAGGCTGTGGGAAAGTTCAAATGTGTTTCTCAGATTCAGACAAACATTTTTATTTCTTATAACATCTATTTTTCACGTGGAAAGTGGAAGTATTTTTGTTGGAAGTTTTGCATCTTATATCTTATCCATAAAAGTCCGAATCTCACATAACTTGATAATGCCAACGATCACAAGCGTCTTAGCGCTTGTAATATATCAACAAATCAGAATACACAGCCTTTGCTTTGATATTTGTAAATATGTTAAGTTTGATGAAGTCAGTACAAAATGGTTTTGAAGATATCACATCGAGGTCATTACCATATGACTCGGACGCGTTGGAAATTCTTACCAGGTCGTTTCAGCAATCTTAATTACGGATTTCCATATAGAGTGAACATGTATTTGGTGTATTGCTTAAAAGGCAAAAAGGCATTTTATGCGTCTTTATATACGAAATCTGTATCAATAAACATAAGATATGATTTGTAATTAATTAAAATATAAATTCCGATCTGAATATAAATTCCGATCTGAGGTGTACGTGAAACATATTTAAAAAGTATCGCATTCTGGTTGGCTAGCCAGGGTGTATCACTTTGTATCAAGGTAGAGGCATAGAAAGGTTTATGCATGTGTGTGTGGGTTTGTATATGTATGTGAGTACATATATATACACACATACAGACAAATCTACATATATATATATATATATATATATATATATATTTGTACATATTTAACACCTACACAACCACCCATACACACTTCAGTACCTCATGGTTGCAGATCTGTTTATATTTATTCAAATCAATTCCTGTTCACAAAGCGACCATAGCAACGCATAATTAAGGACGTTGTGTCTCCTTCCCCCCACAGGTTGTACGGGAGGTCCACAACATCGACGGTTGGGCTTACATCAGGTACCTGTGGGCCCTTTTCCACTGGCTGGCCATGTCCCACACCTGCTACAACCCCGTCATTCTGTGCTGGATGAGCAATAAGTTCCGCTCGGGCTTCTGCAACGTGGCCTACATGCTTCCGTGTCTCCGTAGGTACGTGGACACCTGGTTCTTCTCACAGGAACCAGAGCTCATCCGCGTCAACACCTACACCAACTACTCAAGGGGAACGAGCTCGAGGCTGGTGACCATCTCCCTGAAGGACGACACCATCATCTTCAAGAGCCGGAACATGAACGGCCATAACGGTGCCCCGGCCTACAACTGCCGCAAGTTCCTGCAGATGCTGGAGGAGACGAGTAGCGAGTCACCCTTGTGAGACGAGGAGAAGGAGGCGGTGGAGATGAAGTCGCGAGACCGCCTGTGGGAGAGACGCAAGATTTACACCGTCGGGGAGAACGTGCCCTTTGGAGAGGGGCCGGAGATCGTTAACACAGAGGACGTGCAGCTGTGGGGGGATTGTGCGCTATGATGGCAGACCCCATGTTGCAAGAGAGAGACTCCGTGTAGGCAAGGAGACAGGCTATTCTGGCAAAACCCTTCATTGCAAAGAGGAAGCACCATGAGGAAAATATTCCATACTACAACACTGATATAAGGTTGGCTTACGGTGCTCGGAAAACTTATTTCGAGTTAAGAATGGTAAATGAAAAACAAAAAACAAACAAAAAAAAACACAAAAAAAGAACACTGTACATACTATCGACATTCGTGTTTCAATATTGCCCCTCGTTACGAAGCATAAACTGAGTACATGGTTATATTATTGATAATACGCAAGAGTCGTCCATTCACTGAACTCGAAAGAAAGTGAAAGATCTCGACAAAAGTATTACCAATTTTGTGGTCTATCATTAAGACAGTGATGCCAGAAGAGAGAGAGAGAGAAAAAAAAAAACAAGGAACAGTTTCTTTGAAGATACATGAACACATGCAAACTTAGTGACGTTACCAAAGCATATAATATATAAAATAGGAAAATAATAGAGAAAATTTGCTCAAGTGTTTTTTATAAAGTGATAATCATAAGCATACGCACAAACACGCAGACTTAGCAGTTAGCGTTTATAAATATTTCGAACTTTTTTGCATATTTAAAAAAACAAAAAACAAAAAACAAAAAAATCTCAATAAATCAAGAAAAAATATAAAACATAGAATGTGAAAACAAATTATAGAAAATATAAACTTTTCTGTATTCCAAAAGATCACCACAATTTCTGTGAATAACCGTGACTTTTTTGTAGTTCACAAAAAAAAAGAAAAAAACAAAAAGAGAACGAAGGAAACGAAATACAGAAACTGAAAGGAGAAAAATTAAATAAACTTTTACATCAACGTAATTCTAAATCAATGTCCATTTATATATGTGTGTAGTTGTTTGAGAATGCGGCCT
>NC_061832.1:11154745-11157245 GCF_019202785.1 Penaeus chinensis
CGTTCCCTCCCCCTCTTCTCTCGGAAAATTCGAAAGCAATAAACCAGTGAAATTTGAGTGACCTGCCACAATTTATCTTGGTTTTGAAAGCATCTACGCCTTATAACATCCCGAAAAATCATGCAAGTGGAATTTAATAACTTTTTCCCTTCATTCTAGCGTGAAAATTGTTTACAGACTATGATATAATGTTGCCTTTGTGATTCATAAGAAAATTAATGTCTTTCTTTTCTTTTTTTTGAAGTGCTGTTGAAAATCGTGCTCTCGTCATTCTTACTGAACGTTTAAACTCAAATTAATCTGTGATATTGTTGAACAGGATGTATGTGTATGAACGCGCACATACAACGCGCACACGCACAAACACAACCACACACACACACACACACACACACACACACACACACACACACACACACACACACACACACACACACACACACACACACACATACACACATACATACACATCACACATATAAACAAACACACACACAGACAAACACCCGTGTGTGTCTGTGTTTATGTGTCAGAGTGTGTATGCATGTGTATATATATATACATATACATATACATATACTTATTCACACACACACACACACACATATATATACATATACATATATGCGCACGCACACACACACACACACACACACACACACACACACACACACACACATATATACATATATATATATTATATATATATATATTTTTTTTAAGCAACTATTTATTCGACTGCAGGACTTACGCCTCTCTCAGTTCAACAGGTTCTTTGGCAGTGCCACCCTTGCCTGATTGAATACCCTTTCTAATCAACCGCGGTTCAGCGCGCTTACACTGGTGACACGGCGGCGACTTCCCCTACGACACCTGCGGTCGACCTGTCAAGGCGATATGTCGTTTTCTCGCCGTGAGATCGGGCTCGAGCCAGCAGTCGGAGGGCATTTATTCTAACGACTGCCGCGGCGAAGAATTGAACTTGGGACCACAAGGGCCGAAATCCAGTGCTCTAACCACTGAACTATCGCGACAGCCACGTACGCATATGCTTGGTGTGTGTCTGTGTGTGACTACCGTCATACTCCAGTGGTTAGATCACTGTACTCCGGCCCTTATGGTCCCGAGTTCAATTTCTCGCCGCGGCAGTCGTAAAAATGCCTGCGCTCCGACGGTGTGTGTGTGTGTGTGTGTGTTATACATGTATAAATACAAAGATAGATAAATAAATGAACCCAGTCAGAGGAAAGCGAGCTTGATGCCACATACTTCTGAAATATTCTCCCTCTCTCATATCCCGAATAAACTCTTGTAAACAAATAATTTGCATCTAAATTAAACGTGAATAAAAGACTTTCCCCGGCTACCGAGCGCACCCACGTTCATAAATATGGATTTTAAGACTTTTCACTCGACTCTGAAGACTCCAAATAAAAGTTCTTCATAGAGGAATGCCTTTAGAGCCTCCTTCTCCTATGTGGTAATGTTTCAGATACGTAAATATGAGGAGAGATGAGTCATCCAGGACCTTTACTTTTAATTCTGTTTCATTCGCCTATGTGTGGAAGGTGGAGGTCTATGCTTATATAATATTATATGTACAGTGTGTATGGTTTATCATTGTGGTTATATACAGGATTAAGGAGAAAGCTACATGGCAGTATGTTCTATGTACCGACGCATGCTTTGGGATGATAGTGCTTTGGAGACCATTATCAATTCGTTGTAAATGCATGGAATAAAGCAGAAATTAGAATATGTAGAATCACGTGCAAGCAAATATAAATAAATGATCTGATAGATACACACGAAACAAAATCCCAAACATACCCCTACCATACACACACACACACACTCTCTCACACGCACACGCACACGCACGCACACACACACACACACACACACACACACACACACACACACACACACACACACACACACACACACACACACACACACACACACACACACAAACACGCCCTTATCAAACCAGAGGCAAATATATACCCATCTGACACTCACTCCTGCCAACGAACAAGCATTAATAGTGCAAAGAGAGTAAATATTGACAACGCCATAGCATCCTCAGCATTTGCACTTCTAACAGCCAATTAAGAAGCAAAATAATCCATTTGGCTTTTTGAAGATATCGATAATCATGAAGATAAAGTTATTAATATACGCAAGTTTAGTCGTCTTTCATAATCTAGAGCCCGTTTTAACCAACTATTCATCAGGATTAATCGATCTGCGGTGTACTTTGTAAACAAACCCTCGTGGCCTTTGTTTACGCATCCTGCTTATCTTATCTGGATGGGAATAAGCTACCCGAAAGGTATGTAAAGTGAAAGAGTTTGCGAAGTTATGAACAGGCTATTTAGGTCCAGTTCTGATACTGTCAAAATAGGGCGAGTGTTTTATTGAATAAAAAAATGAAGAAAGAAAAAAATTGTCTTTATGCGAGTGGAAAAAGGCAAATACCTTCAGTCGTTAGCATCAA
>NC_061832.1:11169745-11177245 GCF_019202785.1 Penaeus chinensis
GAAGTGAAGTTCATCAAACTTTTCGTCTCAAAACTATCTGAGAACTTTCGTGGATACCGCTCGAGGGTCCTACATTTCCTGTTAGAACATGCTTAACTTAAAAAATCATCTTCATCTTTATATGCAGATGTAATTTAGTCATATATACTTGAAATCATGGCGTTAAAAGATGTAGAGAATATATGTATAACATCTCCCCACCCCCGACATAGAGTTGGAAAACAAACAAACAAATATTGAACAGATATTGATAGGAATCGTTTCCTGGAATTCCCAACACTAAATAAACTAACGCTTTAAATATAAAGTAAACAAGAAATGGTATTCTAATCAACAGGGTCTCAGTGGCGTGATTCAAAATGAACTGTTAGTTATTTTGCATTACAACGGTGGCGCAGGGTAGGGGGAGCTTAATCTATTAACGCAGTTTGGGTGTGAATGCTTGGCAAATAGTGTTTCTAATGGAAAACGAACACTCATCCCCCCCCGTTTATTTATAATACTACCCATTATAAATAGAGTTATATTGCCCTCCTGCAATGTTTACACTAGATGAGGGATCTTTTTTTGAGAAGGATCGAATCCCTTTTACATCAACAGGCACTGAGATGAAGGGTCATTCGGAATGTAATTTGCCAGAGGGCTTCAAACGTTTATTGTTAATTGGCGTTAAATATGATCTATGGATTTACAAACACAGATACACATATGGGTACAAAGCATAAACAAGGTATAAATTATATATATATATATATATATATATATATGTGTGTGTGTGTGTGTGTGTGTGTGTGTGTGTGTGTGTGTATAATATGTATATATATATGTATTTATATCTATATATACTATGTATACATATGTATATATAAACACATGTACACAATATATATACATATATATGTATATACATACATACACACACACACACACATATATATATATATATATATATATATATATATATACATATACATATATGCATATATATAAATATATAAACACAAACACACAATAATTATATATATGTACAAATATACACATATACACACACATATATATATACATATATATATATATATATATATATATATATATATATATATATATATAATATGTATAAATGTATATATGCATATATGCATACATACATTTATATATATTTATGTATATATATAAATTTTATATGAATACATGCATATGTATATACATATATATATATATATATATATATATATATATATATATATATATATGTATGTATGTATAATGATAATAATGATAACAACAAAAATAATAAAAATAATAATAACAATAATAATAATAACAATGATGATGATAATAATAATAATAATAATAATAGAAATAATAATAATAATAATAATAATGATAATGATAATATTGATGCTGATAATGGTAATGGTAATAGTAATGATAGCAAAAGTGATAACAACAATGGCAATGACTATAACAATAACAATAATAATAATAATAATAATAATAATAATAATAATAATGATTGAAATAATAATAACAACAATGATAACAATTATGTTAATAGAAAATAACAATTAATGATAATAATAATGATATGATAATTATGATAATAATAATGATATGATAATTATGATAATAATAATGATATGATAATTATGATAATAATAATGATATGATAATTATGATGATAATAACAATGATACTACTACTACTACTAAAAATAATGATAATAATAACAAAGATAATTATAACGGGTATGGTAATGGTAATGATAATGATAATAATGTAAATAGCAATCATAAAAAAATATAATATTAACACTAATAATGATAATTATATTGATGATGATAATAATAATAGTAACAACAATAATCATAATAATGACAATGATAATAGCAATGATAATAATAATAATTATGATAATAATAAAAATAATAAAGGCAATAATAATAATTATATTAATAATAATGATAATAATAATGATAATAATAATAATAATGATGATAATAATGATAATAATAATATTGATAATAATAATGGTGATAATCATAATGATAATTATGATGATAATGATATAATAATTGTAATAATAATGGTAATAATGATAATAATAATAATGATAAAATATTCATTATAATAATAATTATAAATATTTATAATAATAATAATAATAATAATAATAATAATAATAATAATAAAATATTAATTATAACAATAATAATGATAAAATATTAATTATAACAATAATAATGATAATGATACCAATTATAATAATAATAGAAATAGTAACAATACAAATAATAATGATAATAAGAACGATAATGATAATAATAATGATAATAATGATGATACTACTACTAATACTAGCAATAATGAAATAATGCGAAAAAAATAATGATGATAATGATAATAATAATAATAATGATCATAACAATCATAATAATGATGATCATGGTGATGATGGTGATGATGATAATAATAATATGAAGAAGAATAAAAATGATAATAATAATGATAATGATAATAATAATGATGATGATAACAACAAAACATAAGCGAGAAAATGCAACAACATCATGATAATGATAAAAGAATAATTATAATAATGATTATGACAATAATGATAGTAGTAGCATTAGTAGTAATAGTAGTAGTAGTAATAGTAGCAGTAATAATAATAATAATAATAATAATAATAATAATAATGATAATAATAATAATAATTATAATAATAATAGTTATAACGATAATGATATTAATAATGATACTGATAATATCAACAATAAAAAAACTATGATAATTATTATACCGATAATAATAGTACTTAAAATAATAACGACTATAACAACAATAGCAAAGCAACAACAATAATAATAATGGCAATAGTAATAATAATAATAATAATATCAACAATAATAACAACAGCAACAACAATAATAATAATAAAGACAATAACAATAATAAAAACAATAATAATAAAAAGAAGAACGACAACAATAACACTAATGATAATAATAATGACAAAAATGATAAGAACAATAATATTAATAGTCAAAGTCAAAATACTTTATTCCATTAATTACCATGTTTTGTCTTTTTCGTAGAGACTGGCATCGTACAGTGATAAAGAATAAGTAGAAACAATATTAAATACATTGGTAGGGGAATTATAAAATAAAGTAAAATTAAATAGTCACAAGTAGAGGTACATGGTTCCGCGTTGCACTTACATACCTGTTCTCATTGGCAATTTAAAAGATGCACCTTTAATTTCCTTTTAAAAGTAATTAGGTTAGAGGTGTTTCTAATATTCTGTGGTAGGCTGTTCCAGATTTCGTGTCCTCGGATTTGCATTTGTCTTGACTCTGTTTCCGTGAATGACCTTTTGAGTTCATCTCCTTGGTTTGAATGCCTGTTTTGTTACCAATCGTTTGTGTAGAGACATTAACAAACGAGGATATTCACCCTGTATGCATTTATGAATGAGTATACATGTGTCAAATTGACCTAAGTGAGTCTACCGATATTAGCGATATAGTAGATGTTCTATACTATGTAGTGTTTTTTCCATGCTACTTTGGCGTCGTGTTTACAGTCAAGGACTTTGTTTTGAAAATGTTTTTCTTTTTTCAGATTAGATTAATGTTTTAACATATCTCCTTTTTATATCCAGTATGAAGAGTGATGTCAGTTCTCTTTATTTTGAGAGATTTGTGAACGGTCATGTATAGCCCTCTTGATGTCCTCATTTATCCATGAAGTCTAACAAATTAGGTGTTTTGAGAAGCTGTGGCATCTATACTTTTTTATTATTATTATTATTATTTTTTAGCACGTTTAGATGTCTGCTTGTATGTTAACCTCATCTGTTGTAAAAATCTCCAAGAGGGTCGACTGGCTGGCACTGATATTTCGACAAAGTGACTGGGGTTAGTATCTGTCACGGGATGCTTTTTATATCTACTGTCATAGTTAATAACTCGTGGTCTGCGATTTGGCAAAGGATGATATCAGTAGAGGTAATGAAATTGGATATGTTTTATATAATGACGTCTAGTACGGATAGGGGGTTTTCTGTGACCCATGTACGTTTATTAAGATATATTAATTTGTTTTTCTCAATGATCCTAGCTAACTTTGCATTTGATTTAATTACCTAAGATGAAACAAAGTTTTCCTTTCATTGACATTTGTATTTATGGACTGTACCAATAATGAAGAAAGGGTACACACTGCTTTATACAGTTACCCAGATGTCCTCTACAACTGTATTATTTACAGCTGTAGTAGAAATCTCTTTTGATACTCCCCCACCTCATCCTGTATAAGTTTTAGGAAATTACTTGACATTTCTTGAAGCCATGTTTCACAAACGAAAAAGATGTCAATATTTCTTTCCGTAATCATTTTAATTTCTTCAAAATTATCAAGGAGGGACTGCGTATTGATGTATTCTTTTTTTTATTGTATAGCATAATATGGCTTTTGGTCTTTCTTTCTGTGTGGCGGCGTCAAATGAGCTGGTCGTTCTTGTACTAGCGTTTGGCCAAAAATACTTTTACATCGTTACGGTGAAACTAGTAATAAAACTGATACGTCTTATGTGCTTCTGTATTTGATACATTTTCAAACTTTTGAGCAAGAAAGTCTCGTACGTCTTCTTCCTTTGTATCACGGTGACAACTTGTGATTTATAAATACACTTCCTTGTAGTGGCGTTACTCGCGTGCTTTTCTTCATCCCTTTCCCGGAGGTGACGGTGACGAAACCTTCCTTGTCCTGCTCGGTTGTTTGTTGCGCTTCGATCTGTGATGTTGACAAAGACCGTGGGCCCTTGTGGTGGTATAAGGGGGTAGTAGAGGGGTGATATGCTGCGTTATTCCTGGCGGTTGGGAGGAATATTTTTTTCTCCGTTCTTGCTCTTGCTGTTCTTAATATAGCTTCTTCTCGATGTAACTTGTGTCGACGCTTCCCACCCAGTAACCGATGCCTCAGCAGTGTCGGGAAAGCGCTTGCGTGGTGGCGGGCGGGGGGAGCTGGCGTGGCAGCAAGGTCGTGGGTCGGCTTTTGGTGACTCCCAGCAACATACATCACGGGCCACAGAATGCTTACTCGTCATCATTTTAAATTGTATGACGTTAATTGTTTATTACTTTTGGTAGGTTCCCGCTGCCGCTACGGGATTTAATTGCCATCCCGTATCATTAGGGAGTCTGTTCGTGTGCTCAGAGGCTAGATTAGCATCAAAGGGATCATGGAAAGTCAACCTTCAAACTTTAAAGTTTGTTAAAACTTGTAAAAGCAAAGACAAACAAATACAAAAAGTGTACTAAAACAAACGAAAAACGTACTTAGAAACAAAAACACGAAAACGAACAGTAAAAAAAGAAAAAAGATAAAAAGAAAAAAGCTAAACACGAACAAGAAAAAGTTACACAATATAAAAAGGACAAAACGTGAACATAAATGACTGCACCACAATAGCACTCATATACTAAAACACAGAGGAAATAAACACTGAAACACGCAAAACTTTCTATACTTGAAAACACTAGCGCGGCTTACCCATCGGCAGTACTTTGCTCCATTACGATGACGCGGAGTACCACAACGCGAGGGCACGAGAGCAAAACGGGCGGAGGGACATAACAGTGACGGGCGCAGCGGCCGGCGGACCGCTAGGCTCGGGCTATCTCTTGAGCCCTCCTTGTAAACCATCCGCCCGAAAGCCTGTCAACGTGGAGGTAAATAGTTCCAGGCGTCTTGAAGATGGTCGAGACGTTCGTTCGTCTCGTGCAGAGTGCTCGTCTGTGCAGAGAGGTGCCATGAACGTGTCGCGGCACAGCAGTGGGGCGCCGTGCCACTACAGGCTAGATAGGGGCGGGTGGAGAGGGAGAGGAGGGGGTGTCGCGGGGAGATGGTGGAGGTGGAGTGCACGCAGGGATGGTGGGCACAGGTGTTGAGGGTGTTCATGATTTTGCGAGGTGGAGGTGTAAGACGTTCTCACAGGGGGAGGGGATGCGAAAGGGAGGGGTTGGTAGGAGGACTGGTCGTGGGCGGGGGAGGGGAGGTCGGACAGGGTTTGGAGGGAAGGAGGGAAGGAGGGAGGGGGATGAATCTGCTGTGACTGATGCTTCCTCTCCGCATTCCTGCTTTTGAGTAGGCATCACGTCTTGGCCAATCAGTTCGAAGAACGTTCCAATCATCAAGAGTATCTTGCTTTCGATCACATCTTGATTGCTGATAGATGGTTCGTTGTGTGTCTAGGTGCCTGGACGACTTTGTGGAAAAAAAATCACAAAAGGGTGTGGATCTTTTGAGTGGTGGCCAGTCTGTGGCTGGATGTTTGTAGTTGATCAGTGGTCAATCATAGTCTGCACGATGACCATTATCCTTCTTTCATCGTCGCGCGTCGTGTTCCTCGGTTTTCTAGAATCTGATAAGTCTAGAATGGTATTATGAGCTTGATAAATCTCTTCAGGTATCTCCATTTTTTTAAGTGATCGCACAAGGCCATCCTTGCCATTACGTCTTTGTTGCAGTGAATCAAAGGATGGTGTTCAACACTATTGTTATGCTGCCCATCTGATGTGCTGTTTTTGTGTATGCTGTGATCACTATTTTCACTGTTCTCTGCTGTCGTCATATTTATTACGGATTGGATTAGAAAGGAAGTCAGGGTTGATAGAAGGCCCTGTACCCTGGGAGGGACAGCCTTCACCCCGTTGATTAATGCGGAGGGGGAGGAGCATGATACGCGGGGCCAAGGGTCCTCGTTCACTCTGGGGAAAAGAGCTCGAGGTAGCTGCCCGGGGAAGCCCCCCCTCTTTAATCCTAGGAGGAAAGCCTGGTTGCTCTCTGACGTTGCGGGACCATCAGATGGCTGGTTTGCTGAGCTGTTTGGCGGAGAGGAGGCAAAAACACTTCCGATCGCTACGGCGGCTAGACTCAGAGTCAACAATAATAATAATAAAAATAACAGTAACAAAATAATGAAAATAATGGTAATAACATTAATAATGATGATGATGATAATAATAATAGTAATAATAGTGATAATGATGATACTAACAATATTAATAATAGTGCTAGTAATAGTAATAACAATAATGATAAAAGTAATAGTAATAATGATGATCCTACTACTAATAAAACGTATCAGCACCGCCGTTTCCCCGACTAGAAAAGACATGACATGATAAGAGTCATTCTCATCAGTCTCTGTATTAACATTAAAATGATTTCCCATGGGTGTAAAGGCGCGCTGTAGATGCCTTATTAAACCGAAAGCTATAAGAAGGTACGTTATAACACATGAAATTACCTGAGACAACCCCTGAGCGTATATACATCTACATATATATATATATATATATATATATATATATATATATATATACACACACACATATACATATATATATATATGTATGTATGTATTATATATATATAATACATATTATATATATATATATATATATATATATATATATATATATGTAGTAT
>NC_061832.1:11182245-11189745 GCF_019202785.1 Penaeus chinensis
GATAATGGTAATGATAATGATGATGATGATGATGATGATGATGATGATTATGATTATGATTATGATTATGGTAATGATAATGATGAAGATGATGATGATAATGGTAATAATGATAATTATGATAATGGTGATGATAATGCTAATAATGATGATGATGGTAATGGTGATGAATATGATAATAATAATGATGATAGTGATCAGATAATGATGACAATAATGCTAATTATGATAACTAATAACTGTGCTTCCTAGTCAGTATCATAATATAACAAGAAGTTGAATAAATTGATCTATCATTACCTTTCATTTCGTGCAAAAGAGCAAAGTTGATATCCAAGTCGTAAGTAAAAGATATACTTATTAATTATGGAAACATAGACCTTAATTACGTCCATCTAAACACATACAAACAATTAGGTAAGAACACACACACACACACACACACACACACACACACACACACACACACACACACATACACACACACACACACACACACACACACACACATACACAGAGCTGCGTAAAAACACATTGGGCCATAACCATACATACATACAGGTATATATACACATATACATACATACCCACACACACATAAATACATATGTATATATATGTATGTATACATATGTATATAGATGTGTGCATACATATGTACATACATAATATATATATATATACACACACACACACCTATGTACATGTATATATACACATATATATGTATATACACACATACAGACAGACAGACAGACACTCATACACACACGCACTCGCACACGCACACACACACACACACGCGCGCGCACATGTGTGTATGTACACACAAGCGCAGACGCACACATACACACAAACATATGTGTGTGTGTTAGTATGTATGTAAACGAGTATATATGTATATATACATATATACATACATATACACACATACATAGTTGTATATATGTATATAAATGTGTGTGTGTGTGTGTGTGTGTGTATGTGTGTGTGTGTGCGAGCGTACACATTCACACATACAAGCTCAAAGGACTGCCTCCCCCCAAATAACAAAATTTGTTTGCTCTCTCCGAGGGAAGATTTGCACCAACAACAAAATTAGAGGGGAAATAGTTTTGCTTTTTTGACCAAGAGTTAGAGGGGAATCTGTGTCAATTAGATAAAGTATATGTATAAAAAAATTATCTCGTTTAATCATCCACTTTCGACTGCTGTTACAATAATAGAGGGATGTGTGTGATTCAAGGAAAAGGTAAATATGATTTTGATATTGGCCTAACTGATCATGGAATATAATACGCAGATATAAACTTAACAAGGTTATGTAGGAGAGCGTGTCTGTGTGTTAACTGGCTTATCTGAATAATTATTGTGCAGTGAGAGGCCCTTTGGAAGTTTGTCCGATAAAATCAAATGAACGGAAAGAGATAGAGAAAGAGTGTTATTTTGCAGGTGGTTGTGTAAGCTCTGGGTATTTTTCTTTTACCTTTTTCCGTGTTAAACGGTGCGCGGAATAGTTTATCATTACTATTTTCATTGTTATTATTATTATCATCATAATTATCATTATCATTATTATCGTCCTCATCATTATAGTTATTATTATCATTATCTTCATCGTCATTATAATTATCATTATCTCCATCATCATTATAATTATCATTATCCTCATCATCATGATTATCAGCGTTATTCTTATCAATATCATCAAAATCATCATTATGCTGTTTGTTATCACGATTGCTAGCGTTGGTATTGATAATGGTCCCATGTCCTCTTGTAACAGGAAAAACTCCTACAAAGTCCATGGAAGAGAACGAATTTTTGTTTGATTTAGTTTATGTTTCATGAACAGTCGCAGAATACTTCGCAAGTGTGTGTATTTGAGTGTATATATATGCATGCATGTATGTATATGTATGTGTGGATCAGTGCGTGTGTGTGTGTGTCTGTATATGTATGTATGGTTCGGTGTGTGTGTGTGTGTGCGTTTGTGTATGTGTTTACAGTATGCATATATGAATGGATGTATATGTATGTATATTCCACCTTTTCTGCAATTTTTTCACAACGGACGTCAAAGCACTAGAGTTTGGACATTGCTATCGATACTGCTACTTCAGCACACCTTCCAGGCACTGTGCTTGTGTAAATAGTACCCGAGTCTGGTGTTGGTTTAGTACAGGTTCAACAACAATGCTTTTGTTTGTACAGTAGTCGGTTGTGAAAAGTCTTGTGAGAGCTATACGTTGGCCATTGATTCAGAAACTGATGACTTACGTTCGTTTTGGTGAACTGAACAGGTTGGAGATATTAGATAATTTAGAAATGACTGTATTCATGAGGTCTTGAGGAATCTTGGTTTTAAGTGTATCACCTTGAGGCTTTTAGTGCTAGGAAACAGAGAAAAAGAGAAAGAAAAAGAATTGTAGGCAACTCTCCTCAAATTTTGGAGTGCTTGGGCTCGACCAGTTTTTTTTTCCATAAAAAAAAATAAAATGAAAGAAAGACAAAAGTACAGACATAAACAAATAAACAAAAAGACACGATGATGATGATGAAGATGATAATGAAGATGATGAAGATGATAATGAAGATAATGATGATAAAGATGATAATGAAGATAAAGATGATGAAGATGATATTAATACTGCCACTACATTTTGATTTCCTTGGATAATTTACATGATGATTATATGATTACTCGTCAATAATCAAAATCGACTCCACTTTACAATTCCACTTAATATGATAAAGTGCCATCTTATTAACGAATACATATCAATACCCTGAAACAGCAGTCGGCGAGAGGCTAATTCTAACACAATAATGATAATGATAATGATATAATATTGTTGATATTAATACTAATACTAACACCATCTTCAACAAACCATTCATGGTAATATTAATAATGGTGATGATGTAGTGAACGCGGGAACGAGCGCAGCGCCGTAACGCCAGTTAAGACGCAGACCAACGATTTGCGTATGCAAACGAGCCCGCACTGTCTTGGAAGTGACGGGTATTGCCTGTATATATACACACCACTCGTTCTGCCAAGACCAAGCAGAGAGGGAGAGAGAACGAACACGACTACTTCCACGGCTTGCCAGTCCTGTCCTGTCCAGTGACAATTATTGTAAGCATATGGGAAAATCTCCGAGATGTATACTTTTATTTCTGATTTGAGATTACGAGTGTTGTTTTTTGGTAAATACACCGTGTATCTTGACTTTATTCTTTTCCTCTTTACAACCATATTAAATCATTCAAATTGTAACCTGGAGCCTTCAAAAAAAAAAAAACATGAACAGTAAATATCGGTTTGATGATAATTAAGTAAATAATAGATAGGCTAATACTAATGGCAATGAAATGCTAATTAAGTCGTAATAATTAAGGTATTCAGCAATAACGAACAAAGATAATGACTTTAAAGATTACGGAAGTGAAAAATAACCTAACCTAAAATACGTGAATTTTAAAAATCTTTACAAATCATAAGATGAATATCTTGCTATAAAGAACTTTTGCCACGCCTACCACGCTGCTTTACTTTGCTATACAACAATGATGATATGGATGATAATTGTAAAAACAATGTCCATGATAATCTATAATAATAATATTAATGATAATAAGTATAATTACAATAATAATGATAATAACAACGATGTCGAAAATGATGATGTCGATAATGATGATAACAACAACAATAAAAGTAACAACAACAACAATAATAATGGCAACAAAAACAACAATAATAGCAATGGTAGTAATAATGAAGATTATAATGATGACGAACAATAATGATAACGATAATTCTGATGATAATGACAATAGTTATGGGAATAATAAGTATGAAAATAACAATAATAATAATAAAAATAATAATAATACTGATAATGATATTAATTACAACAACCACATTAACAGTACTAATAATAGTAATTATGAAATGATAATAATAATGACAGTAATAATAACAATAATAATAATAATGAAAATGAAATAATGGTAATAATAATACAAAAATAATAATAATAATAATAATAATAATAATAATAATAATAGTAACACTAATAATAATATTGAAATAATAATAGTGATAATGGTAACAACAAAAAATTTAATATTAATAAGGATAAACATAATTATTAATTGCAATGACAACAATAACAATAACGGCAGTAACAGTAATACTAATAGGAATAATATTAGTAATAATGATTGAATAATATAAAAGGCCGAGCAAAAGAAAGGCAAATTACCTAGAAAATGGACTTGAAAACAATAGAACAATAGAAATTCATATTGCACAATACCTTTTTGTAATTTCAATATTCTCAAATCAGACAGATTTAATCAGAATATCATAACGATGGAATGAAACGTTTAATTTCAAAGCTGAGAACATACTGGTGTTCATTATTGTCATATATCAGCATGTTAATGAACTTACGCTTATTGCAAATAATGATTTATAATCTACAAGTACCTACATCCTACATTAATTATACCAAGAACCTCTAATGAATGTTAACCGCTTTGTTAATTATGACACACAGTGTTAACAATACTGCTGATAAGATACGCCAGTTAGCATTGTGATCTACTTAAATTAATGTAGACTGTATCTAGACCAGTGTTTCTTAATCTTTTAAGAATTTTTTTAAATGTGATGAAAGTTATGGACTCCCTTGCCCAAAAATATTTACACAGACACAACTTTGCAATGTGATTATTGTAATTCATTTATTAAGAGTTGATTGTCTCAGGCATATATGAAATACACACAGTATTATCACAACTTTATAGTAAACATTCTAAAATAAACACTCCTTTTTTCTGCTAAACATGTTAATATTTTATCTAGTCGTGCTCGTGAACCACCTAAAACTACAAATGTATTGCTTTCCGTATTTACATGCGGGTTTTCTAGTTCATGGTGATAAAATTCCCTTGGTATAATTTTCAGTTTCGTGTGCAGAGTAAATCAAAACGTTTTAACTTCAATTGTCCAGAAGAGGAGAATAGTCACCATTATTAGTATCAATATGACTTTATAAACATGAATACTATAACTATGGATCTGCAATCATTATGAGTATTAGTAATCTTTTTTGTAAACATTATTAGAATTAATATTTTCTTCAAATGGTTAGTGTTAGTACTGTTGTTGTTTGATAAATATTGTTTTATCATCGTTATTATTATCAATCATCATCATTTTGATTATCACATCATCATTGTTGTAATAATTATTAATTATTTTTATTTATTTATTTATTTTTTTGTAGCATGTAACCACGGCCGTTGATTTTTTTTTTTTTTTTTTTTTTTTTTTTTTTTTTTTTTTTTCCACAGCGACCCTTCTAAGTACAAATAAAACAATATAAAGAAGCGAGGTTTTCAGATAATCCCTAGTAATATCATTATTATGCCTTTCAATCTGACTTATCATCGACAAACTGCTAAAGTAAGTAACTGGCTATTTACCAAAGACCGTATTAACAAAAAAATACTCCCGCGTACGGATAACACCCACATGAACTTCCTTTGCTATGGAAACACGGCTTATTATCCAGTGTTTCTACACACGCCTCGGTCTCCTCAGGCACCTCCAAGTCCCACAAATAAATTGTATACATAACACACTGTATTTTAGCATTTCTCTTACACAGTGTATTTCTCTCCGACTTCAATAACACAATCAAATATCTTTGTATAACCGCTTGATTATCCCTCTTTCTCCACCATAGCCTTAAGCAATGTATTTATTATTGCTCATTGATCTATTTATAATGAATATAGCTAACGGAATTGATTGCCTGTGGGCGATTACCGCCTCCTTTTCCACTATAGTCTTAAGCACTGTTTTTTTTAACTATTATATATCAGTTTAGGTAATGTAACTGATTACATAAAGATGAGAAAAAGCCAGATTGGATTATATATTATCTGTTTTTATCTGTTATATGAAATATATCATTATACATGATTAATACTTTCTTAGTATTTGCTCTACATTTTTCTCTCCCTTTGACATCCTTGTCGTCACAGCAAATAAGAAAATAAATAAATGGATGAATTGATAGGATGAGTAAATGTGTAAACATACAAGTACGGTAAATATATAAGTAAATCAATAGATAAGTAAATTAACAAATAAAACAAAAATTATTGAATAAATATGAATGCGAACATGAATAAATGGTTGAATGAAGAAATATGAAGATATAAGTCAATGAATAATTATGTGAATAAACATAAATAAATTAATTAATAACTGTGTAAATAAAGAAATTAGTAATTGTGTAAATAAATGTAAATAAATAGATTAATAATTTTATAAATAGATACAAATAAAATATAAATAATTATGTCAATAAATATAAATAGATAAAAAACAAACACATACATAAAATGAGTAGACAAAAATCAACGCAACCATAAATAAATAAGTGAATAATGTAAAAGATTTTCCTCTTTTTCCTTCGTCTGTTTTTTATCACCACCCTTGTACCTCCTCCCTTCCTTCCTTCCTTCCTCGGGCTCGATTTACCACTGTTGTTTCAAACTCTCTCAAATCTCATGCTTTCCCTTTAATCCATTGCACTGAAACCGATGCACAGCTTCCTCCTCACTCTTTGAAACTGCGTCTGATTTGCATGTCGTCTTGCAGTGAGTACTTGTTTGTTTGTTTGTGAGTGTGAATGTATTGTGTCTGATTTGCTGGTCTTCTTGCATCGTTGTTTGTTTGTTTGTGTGAGTGTGGTTGTGTTTTTGTTTAAGTGGATGTGAAGGTTTTTTGTTTTTGTTATGTTTGTGTGTGTTTGCGTGCGTACGGAAGTGCATGTATGTTTAGACAAAGAGATGGTCATGTACATAAATTGTACCCATCCATATAATATTCATTTTCCAATTTCACAAGCAAATCTCCTAAAACTAAATCAATAACTATAATAATAACAAAATCTTCATCGCTCACGGTGTTGTTTCAAAAGCACTTACTGGCTTAACGTCGTGTTCTGATATTTAGGCGAAAACAATTGACTAATAGCGTTCCACGATTTATTATTAATGGTACTGCGTGTCAGTATAAAATGGGTTTAAAAGGAATTGGAAGTGGCTTCCTAATTGACAATGGCCTCGCTTGTAAAGAGGAGAAAAAAATGACAGGAATCCAACTGTAATTAAATTGTTATTGTTGTCAGTATCATTGTAATTATTGTTGTTGCTTTTTTTTATTATCATTATTATTATAAATATTTTTATTTCCTTTTTATAAGGAATTATTATTATTGTCAACATCATTATCTTAATTACTTTTGTAGTTGTTATTTATTTTTTTGCTATTACCATTGTCATTATCAATATGTTTTCTCCTCTTCCTTTTTTATAATCCTCATTATCTTCATCATTATCATCATCATCATCATCATCATCGTCATCGTCATCGTCATCGCCATCATCATCATCATCATCATCATCAGC
>NC_061832.1:11202245-11209745 GCF_019202785.1 Penaeus chinensis
AAATAGATAGAGAAAAAGACAGACAGAAAGACAGACAGACAAACAGATCAGACAAGTAGAAGGTGACTCGCAATTTCAACAGCCCATGTATTGGAGAGGTCAGGAAGAGACCAAAACTCTGAGTGTATTTTTGAAATCGTTCCCTTCAGTCCGATGAAAAAGATTTAATAATGACAAGATTCTGGGACTTTCCCTCGTGTTTGTTCTCAGAAAGATTCGGTCAACAACGTGTTTGCTCACTGTGGTGATTTCATTGAGACTGGTGTATATTTGGACGCAAAAACCTACGAAATGATATTTGCAATAAATGATCATAATAGTTACACGGGTGGGGAGTTTGCAAACACACATGCACTGAGAGAGAGAGAGAGAGAGAGAGAGAGAGAGAGAGAGAGAGAGAGAGAGAGAGAGAGAGAGAGAGAGAGAGAGAGAGAGAGAGAGAGAGAGTGACAGATACAAACAAGCAGACACACAGAGACACGCACCGATAGGTCCTCTTCAGTCAGTCTGTGTCTTACGCCGTCTGGTTATTCCAGGTCCTAAACGCAAAGGGAAAGGCTTGGTTCTGACAAAGGGGAAGAGACGCACTTTTTCTGATTCTGTTGCTGTTGTAGTTGTAGTAAATAGGTTCCAGCAAGCCATGGGTTTGTGGTAATTTTTCCATGCGGTTTGTTTACAATGCGAAATTTACTTTTCATACAAAACTCATTAACTGGAATCTGAATAATAGTAATAATAATGATAATAATAATGATAATAATAATAGTAATAATAATAATAATAATAATAATAATAATAATAATAATAATAATAATAATAATAATAAATAGTAAATAGATGGAAGGATGGATAGATAGATAAATAACTAGATAGATGGAAGGATGGATAGATAGATAAATAACTAGATAGATGTATAAATAATAGATAAATGAGACAAGTATGCTACCGCCATGTCTGAAATTTCACAAAAACGAATAAAATTAATTCCGTATATTCATATATCAATTACTCCTATGAAACGATGGAAAATATTTAAAATAAATAAATAAAATGTTGTAAACAGGATATCAGAAAAAAGATAAAGATACAAGAAACAAGAGAGAGAAAAAAGGACAGATTACATAAAACAAGGAAAGGTAAAAGTCATTTAATGATTCCACACACAAAACGAAAACAAAAGAGAGAAAAAAAAAAAAGGAAAAGGAAAGAAATAAAGAAATAAAAAGTTGAGAGAGAGAGAGAGAGAGCAAAAAAGGAAGAAAGAAAGAAAGAGAAAGAGAGAATGTGAAAAAAAATAGAAAGAGAAAAGAAAATGTATATAAATGGAATAATTCCCTTCGATATTTCCCCTTACAATAATACCATTGACACCATCTTCCCGACAAGGATGAAGATCACTGACCATTAAATAAATGCAATCTACCCATCCGAGAGGAAACTACTGTACATATACTAACATACAACTCTTTTCCAACTCAAACGTAGGTCCTCTGCGTCGCGTCGAAGGTCCGAAGGGAGAGAGAAAACGACATCAACTCCTGTTTAAGAATTGCAACATTGCAAGCTCATGTAACCTATGACCTCCACGTAACATCGACTTCCTTTCGGCTGGTAGCGAGGGGCTGGTGTCTCAGGGGTCAGAGAGGGGAATGATGCAACGCAAAATGGTTGGTTGCGAAGGTGAAGGATGGTGGTAGTTACTTCTGGTTCTCTGTTTCTTTGTTTCTGTTGAAGGTCTGGTAGTTTTTGTCTATGTATGTTTGTCTGTCTGTCTCCGTTTCTCTTTCTCTGTCTCACTCTGTCTTTCTGTCTCTCTCTGTCTGTAGTTTCCTTTGTCTCTCTCAATCTCTCTCTCTCCCTGAAGGTTATGAAACGGTTACCTATTTCAAACTTACGAATACGTTACATTTAGGTTACATTCGAACGTTTTATTTACTTAACATTACTTCTTCTGAATAGTTTATTTCTACTTATTTCCCAAATACCACACAATACACTTAATTAGAGGTTAGAGAGGGGGATCAGTGATGGAGCGAGAGAGAGAGAGAGAGAGAGAGAGAGAGAGAGAGAGAGAGAGAGAGAGAGAGAGAGAGAGAGAGAGAGAGAGAAAGAGAGAAATAACGGTTTGATAACTTGTAAATAAAAACACAGATACAGTGCAGATATTGCTGACACATCTAACACAGCAAAATAAACTGAAGTGGGTTTTATTTGTGCTTAATCTTGTTGTTTCCAATTTGAGGTTTATCAGAATTTAAAATAGTGTGTGTTCACATGTGTGCATGAGGGTAGCGGGCGCTAAGAATCCACCTGGACGCCGGCCGGGAAATGTTTGTGAACCATTGGTCTCTCCGGTGAAGTTTTGTATAAAGAGAAGTTGAATGATGCATGTATGCACACACACACATACGCAGACGCACGCACACACATACACACACACACACACACACACACACAGGATAAACACATACACACAAACACAAACACACATGAATATATATATATACATATATACATATATATATATACATATACACACATACACACGCATACACACGCGCGCACACACACACACACACACACACACACACACACACACACACACACGCACACACACACACACACACACACACACACACACACGCACACACACACACACACATATATATAGACAATCTCTTCGAACGAAATTCAGAATTTCCGCTTTATATCTGCTTCGTCTCCCCAGATGATTGCCGTCTGGGATTGGCTGTCCAATTGCATTACTGACCCGGATTCTGCAACCTGCAAATAACGGAAAATGCAGCGCACTTACACTCAAGTTTAATACGTCTTCTAGCTTCGATTTTTGGGTTTTCAATTATGTTTACTTAATTCTGTTTATTTTCTGATTTGTTTCGTTTTATCAATTATTTTTTTCTTGTTTGAATAAATATTTATTTTTGTATTAAGTTATTTTGATTTATATAATATCATAAATCGCCTTTTATACGCAATATAAAAGGATTAAATGCTATGGTTTTAGGTAATAAGAGATATTGGAGAATTATATATTTTCCGATCGCATGATTTTAAGGAATCAAATACTTTAATCCGATGCACATTGCATAACGTGCAACATGAACATTGCAGCAGCATTAAGTAAAGAAGTGATATGAATGAGAGTTAAAATTTCTACAATGCAGGTTGTCATGATTAAGGCATCTTTAGTATTTTTAAATGACATTAACACACCTGCTGTATGGAGGGTGTGGGAATATCAGATATGGCTCGATTTATTGGAGGTCACTGAGTATTATTATTAACCCTATTATCATCATCATCATCATTATTATTATTATTATTGTTGTTGTTGTTTTAGTACCATCGTTATTGTTATTATCATTAACATTATCATTATTTTATTATTATTATTATTATTATTATTATTTTAATCATTATCATTATCAGCATTATTATCATTATCAGCATTATCATCATTGTTATCATTATTGTTATTATCATAATAATAATTATTGTTGATATTATTGTTATCATTATTATTATTATTATAGAGATGATGTACATGCATATTAATGGGAAACATTGGGACTAGACATTATTCTCCTAATTCCTATTTATTCTTCTGTCTTCTGTTTCCTCCCCCCTCGTTCTCCTTTTCTTCGTTGTTCTGATTTTTCTTTTCATTTCGTCTCTCTTTTTTTCCCCCTTTTCTTTCTTCTTCTCTAACTTTTTTCTTTCTTCTTTTTCTTTCCTCTCCTTTCTTTCATTTCGTCTGTCTGTCTGTCTTCCCTCTTCTTTCTTCATTCTCGCCTTCTTCCTCTCCTCCTCCCCTTTTCTCTTCCTCCTCCTTCCTTAAATCCATCATCTCATCCATTCCTCCTCCTCCTCCCTCCTTTTCTTCAGTCCTCCTCTTCTTCCTTCCCCATCTGTTTCTCCTTCCTCTCCCTTTCTTCCTTTTTTCTTTCTCACCCCCTCCTCTTTTTCCTTCTCTCTTTCCTCCATCACTTCCATTTCTCCAATTCCCTTCTTTCCTTTTTCTTTCTCATTTCCCCCCTGCTCCTCCAACTCCTCCTTCTCCCTCTCCTCCATCTCCTTTCCTTCCTTTTTCTTTCTCATTTCCCTCCTGCTCCTCCACCTCCTCCTTCTCCCTCTCCTCCATCTCCTTTCCCTCCTTTTTCTTTCTCATTTCCCCCCTGCTCCTCCTTCTCCCTCTCCTCCATCTCCCTTCCTTCCTTTTTCTTTCTCATTTCCCCCCTGCTCCTCCACCTCCTCCTTCTCCTTGTCCTCCATCTCCCTTCCTTCCTTTTTCTTTCTCATTTCCCCCTTTCTCTTCCACCTCCTCCTGTATCGACAGCAGGAACCCTCATGGAACTGAAAGCCTGCAAGAAAGAGCAAAGTTGTCTGAAGATAACAACAATTTCCTCACTGATATGGGGATACAGATGGGGCGGATGAGATATCAAGGAAAGTCAAAGGTTTTGGGAAATGGAGTAAGATAGAGGCGGGGGGGGGGGTGGGGGCGAAAGGAGAGGAGAGAGGAGGGAGGGAGGGAGGGAGGGAGGGAAGGAGGGAGGGAGGGAGGGAAGGAGGGAAGGAGAGAAGGAGAGAAGGAGGGAAGGAGAGAAGGAGGGAAGGAGAGGAGAGAAGGAGGGAAGGAGGGAAGAAAAGAAGGGGGGAGAGAGAGAGAAAGAGAGAGAGAGAGAGAGGAGAGAGAGAGAGAGAGAGAGAGAGAGAGAGAGAGAGAGAGAGCGAAGGACAGAGAGAGAGAGAGAGAGAGAGAGAGAGAGAGAGAGAGAGAGAGAGAGAGAGAGAGAAGAGAAAACAAGAAAGAAAGAAGATAGAAAAAGCGAGTGACATGGAATAAACGAGACGGGAAATGGAGGCGTGTGGACTTGTCAGAAACACAAAGAAAGAGAAATAGGGAGTGATAAAGATGAGGGACAGAGGGAGAGAGAGAAACACGGGAATATAGAGAAAAAAATCTTGGAAACAAGAGAAGAGAAAAGAAATATAAACACACACACGCGTGCATTCAGACTAGCATACACATAACAAAATGCATATATATATATAGAATAAATAAATAAATACATAATTCATATAAAATCCGTATAACAAGAACGAGACGCGCAAAACAATTACTGCAACATCAACAGGAAGAGGCCATGGTCCCTCGCCATGAACTTTGAGAAATACTGCAACTCTTATGACCTTTCAGGCGACGTGATGCAACTTTTCCTCTTCCGGCGTGAGACTGAGGAGCCGGAACGCTGGCGGAACCTTGTCAAAGGGGTTTAGTATTTCGTCTGTGAAATGACCTGTTACTGTTGTTCTGACTTTTATCTCCATGCTGTGTTTTTTTTTTTTTTCCTTTTTTTTCTATGGATTGTTCTTGTTCTTGTTTTTTATTTATATATTTCTGTATTTTTTGTTATTTTTCTTTTTTTCCTTTTTCTTATTATTATCATTATAATAGTAACGATAATAATAATATTTATTACTAATATTATTGTTATGATTATCATTATTATTGTCATAATTATTATTGTTTTTGTTATTATTATTATTATTATCATCGTTATTATTATTATTGTTATTATTACCATCATCATAACTGTTATCATTATTATCATAATAATTAGTGTTATTATTATTTATATTACCATTATTATTATTATTATCATTATCATTATTATTACTATTATTATTATTATCATTATTATTACTACTACTATTACTATTATTATCATCATTATTATTGTTATTATCATCATTATTATTGCTATTATTATCATTATTATTGTTATTAGTATCATTACTATTGTTATTATTATCATTATTATTGTTATTATTATCATTAGTATAATTATTATTATCATTAGTATTGTTATCATAATTATTAGTATTGTTATCATTATCATTATCATTATTATCATTAATAATATCATTATCATTATTATCATTAATAATATCATTATCATTATTATCATTAATAATATCATTATCATTATTATCATTAATAATATCATTACCATTATTATTACTGTCGTAGACACACGAAGCCATTGGTCGTTATCACGTGAACAACACGAGGGCGAAGCGGATGCCACATGGACGGGCGAATCACAAAAAATACGGTCAACAGGACGCAGACACAAAAAAAAGAGGCGCCCCGTGATTTAAAGTGCTGGAAACAATTTGTGACAAAGTGACACAACGTGATGGACCAATAGAAGCCAAAAAGAAATAACGAATGCGAAAACAACAAGCAGGTCTAACTGATCGCATTGTATATCATAACGTACCAGAGTGGGAACAGGAGAATAATTCAAGTGTCAGGTCGCAAAAGTTTAAAGTGATAAATAGGGTTGAAAATTTACTGGGACACAGAAAAGTCTTTTAAATAAGTGAAAATAAATTGTATTACATTCATGATAACCGTTAAGGGTGTGGTGGGCTCCCATACCGGGAATAAAAGACGCTCAATGACAGACAACGGCGGACTAGATTAGGAGTAGCATCTAGTAGCCATGTCATTTTTGTGGCACATCTTGGTAAGCCCAGTGATTTAGTGCCTTATCTTGATGGAACACAGTGGACGGGAATGTGCTATGGATAATGTGGATTAAGTAGGATTAGGAATTATTTATAGATTTATATGTGGCTATATATATGACTAAGTAATATATCTGATTAAGTTCAATTTGGAAGTAATATTTATATAATGGAATGATTATAGATTTGAATTTCAAATATGAATGCATATTCAACCATTAAGAATTATATAATTGAATGAGTATGGATTTGAATTTTAAGTGTAATAATATATGAAGTCAGGAATTAATGATGAATTACATCTAAGTGATCTCAGCTCTACGGAAATGTGATTTTATCGGTGATGATTATCAATTTCCGGTGGAGCGTAAGAATAATTTTCTGTTTGAATAATATATATATATATTAGTTAAGTATAGTCTAGAATAAGATTTTGCTTGATTTAGTTACTGTTTTATGATATTCATTTAATATCATAATTACTTGATTAAGTGTCTTATCTCTATAAGATACTTTTTTGTGACTGTTTTCTTGATATCTAAAAACTATCTAATGGAGATAATCTTCAGCTTTGAATTGGTAATTGTGCAAGGACATTAACTTAGTATTTTAAATGCTTTATTGAAGTATATCACGTTGCTTAAAGATAAAATCATTATTTTATTGTAACTCAATTTATTTACTAGATTATAGAAACAATTATTTTCTATGATTTCTGTAACTGCATGTGAAAGAAAATTATTTTATTTATTGCTTATAATCATTTTAAGTATGAACATTGTCTAAGCTAGTTTCGCAATAAATAACAATTTGAAATTACATTTTTGTTTGCATGTTAGCATTTAGTGTAAAGTTGAAAGCTACGCGTTAAAAGCAACACATGGCTATTCAAGGTGATATAGTTATCAGATTGGATTATAGAGACTCAGATGCTGCATTATT
>NC_061832.1:11219745-11227245 GCF_019202785.1 Penaeus chinensis
ATCGACCAAATCATACTTAGATCCGCGAGACATCGAGATCTGCTTCCTGACTTAAGAAAATGTCTCCGTGGGGATGAAAACAACAAATTATATGAAGTGCCATGCATTCAGGTATATGTCAAAAATACCTTTTTGTATTAGGCAATTAAAGCCTATTTTGTAAAGTAACAATTTTACTTTCGTAACTATAACTGATGATGATGATTATGATAATGATAATGATGAAGATAATGATGATAATGATAATGACGATGATGATGATGAGGATGATGATGATGATGATGATGATGACGATAAAGATTATGATACTGATAATGATAATAATAATGATAATGGTGATGACGATGGTGATGATAGTGATAATTAGAATGAAATATGCAAATTTTAATGGACAGAATGGGAATCACCAAGTTAATTGAATATATAATATTTATAATGTAAAAAAGGTAAGAATTTTCAGTCTAAACTCGGGAAGAAAGGAAAGCAGATGGCAATTATGATAATTAGGTTAAAATTGAGAGTAGCCGGTTCTTGATTTGCATGAAAATACGGAGAAAAAATAATAAAAAAGGAAATGAACGTATTATCAAATTTATCGGATAAAAAACATTTAGTGAGGCTTAAATAATGTATTATAGGCATAAGTCTATTAATGGATTATAGACTAGTCTATCTTTTTTTCTTTTTTTGTTCCTTTAAAATTAAACGCTAATTACTAATTTTATCTTAAAGTTTACAGGAAATTAATCTTGACTTTTTATGCATATGATCAGGATATAATGTCAGGATTTTTTTTTTCCCCTCAGAAGAAAGATGATATATGTACTTTTGAATATATATCTTAATCAGTGTATTTTTCCCCCCTCAGAATAAAGAAGATGTGTGTGTGTGTGTGTGTGTGTGTGTGTGTGTGTGTGTGTGTGAGTGTGAGTGTGAGTGTGTGTGTGTGTGTGTGTGTGTGTGTGTGTGTGTGTGTTTATATATTTATACATTTTTATGAAGAAGAAGAAGAGGAAGAAGAATAAATACCGGAGAATGGAAATAATGTGTCTAGCGAACCCCTGCTTCCCATCTTGTGTGCGTGCTTTTTTTACGGCACAGGAAAATTAGTTAATTAGCGCTGGGGTTTCCTAGTGATGGGGTCTACATTGTTTGTTTGTGTGCGTAGGAGAGGGGGATGCGTGTTTGCGTGTGTGTGATTATGTTTTTTGTGTATGTGGGTGTGCGTGTTTGTTTGTATGTGTGTGTATGTGAGGGGGTGCTTGTGTTCGCGTGCGCGCGCGCGTGTGTGTGGAGAGTGGGGTATGTGTGCGTAAGGGGGGGAGGGGGTTATGGGCATGTGTGCATTTGCAGGTGTGTGTATATTTAACTGACCTTCAGTTTATGTACATGGCTTTACCTCTTCTATATGTATGGCTGTGTGTGCATAATTTCCCTTATATATACACGCACGTGTGATTCTCTATATGCTCGAGTGCATGTACAGGAACAAGAAAAAAAAAAAAAAAAAAAAAAAAAACGTTACCATATCTGTATAGATTATTTTTCCAAATGCGTGACTTCAAATTGACTTGTTTCTCAGCCCATCAGTTCGCTGCCTAGCTAAGGGTTAACATGCATTAGAATGATCAAAGGACCGTATCATTTCCAATATTATATACCAGTTTCAATGCCCGAGAATAAATTAATAGCATTAATTTCAGGCTAAGGCATAAAATTCGTCTTTAGGAAAATTATATTCTTACTCAACACTGCAATGCTAATGTATTAGCCTAATTTGCAATTAACATCGCGAACAATATTTAGGCAATATGTGCACCTGGGGATTACTGAACACTAATAAAAGTGTTAGCATTGTGCCAATAAAGTGATAAGGAAGATAATAATTCGCAATTTTTTTTTCTTTTTTGCGTAGGACTTTAGGTCTGACGGTAAGTGACCATTTCTCTAAAAAATGATGACAGTAATACTACCACTACTACTAATAATAAATGCTTATTGTAAACTTATTACCATATACGATCAATCACTTTCATTCATGTACTCTACTGCATTTGTCACAATGATCCGTAAGCATAGTTAGTTCGAACGCCCAGGCACATTAGCATGATATATGTATGTAAATACTATTGTGGGAGTATAATGAATTACGAGCATGTGCGCAGTTACATGTAGTATGAGAGTGAGAAATGGATGGAGGAGGGGGATGGGAAGGAGCTAGTAACATATAGTATTAGAGTGAAAATGGAAAGGAGGAGAATGAGAAGAAGTAGAAAGAGAAAGAGAAGGAGGAGGAAGAGTTAGAGTGTAGCTTGCATACCGTTACATCTCGCTTCCACACCCATTTAATTGACGTATGGGAACGTTTATGTATATGTAAAGAAGATATGAAGTGTGCGGAAGAGTGGAAGGAACGGTGGGACAGTGGGTAGGTGTATGTGTGTAAGACACAAGTAAAACAAGTAAATCACTAATAGACGCTAAATTATAACTTTAAAAAATCCATAAGACACATAAAACGAACACAAATAAACTACTCAGTGAAATAAGATAAGTAAAATAATGAAGTAATACATAGAATTAAAGTGCTTTAGAATAACTTAAAAGTAAAAAGAAGCACCGGTTTACATAATTCACGGACTTGATTTAAATAAAAACACTGTCTTCCTGTACCTCGCTGATTAATACTTCACGACCACTTATCTTTTTTAGAACAGAGAGCCCATTTCTCACTTCACAACCTCTGCTGACTAGAGCGACCACGAGACCTTCAAGGTGCTTCTCAGCGGGAGTGTGTATAAATGGGGGTGGTTCTCTTTAAGTAAAAATGTTCTTAAAACCATTTATTGAAAAGTTACAAAAGGATAAAAAACTGAAAAAAAAAAAAAAAAAAAAAACTGTAGAAGAATTAGAATAAATAAAATGTATAAAAACCCGTAAGTTTTAAAATAAAGAATTATCGAATTAAAATTATGTTCAAAGCCCCATAATTCATTCATTCATTTACATGTTACTAGTTCGTGTTTTATTAAGAATTTACAAAGGATAAGAATAAATAATAAGAATAAGTTTTAATACAATAAAACAATAAAATACAATGGAGGAGTAAAGCAGGTGCGTTTTCCATGCGCGCAGCCTCAGAGCCAGCGTAGGGTATTCTCACCCTCGGGAGGTAAGAGGACACCCAGGAACTTTATAAGGAACTTCATGATAAGCGAAATCCTGCGGGAGGTCGAGTGGGGTGTGTGTCTATGCTTTGAAGGTGCGGTCACGGCAAATGCGCAGTGATCCACGACAAAGAGAGGGAGAGGGAGGGAGAAAGAGAGAGAGGGAGAGGGAGGGAGGAAAGGAAAGATAGAGAGAGGGAAGACGGTGAGACAGATAAATAGAATGTATGTATCTTGATATAGACAGATAAATAAATAAATATAGTGATAGATTGATAGCTAGTTTGCTTTTTACCGAGATGGATAGACTGACAGATATATAGGACGTAAGTATAACGTAAGTTGAATTAATTTTCACAAACTCCGTAAATCATAATTAAAGTTCCTAATTACTTTTTTTGTGAAGCGTTCATTAACGATCAGATAAACTTTAATATCTAGAAATCTACTCTCTATGACACCTACATTGCCCTCAATATGGTTTAATGACGTTATATTATATCATATCATCGATAATTAAATATCCAGTCTAGTTGATATACGCCATTCCCAATTTTTTTTTCTCATTTGCGATTGCGATTAATTGAAATTCGAATGATTAAGCTTCTGAGTGCATTGAGGCAAAGAATGATCATAATCACGTGATTTTAAGACATGTCAACGAACCGTAACACCGAGAATCTCGTTAGCTAAGGAGAATTCTTTTGCAGACTTTGCACGTGTGGTTCCTTTGATTACAGCATTCGGAAATCCTAAATAAAAAAATAAAAAAAACAGATATAATGTGTTGCCTTTAATGATAGGACAAATTTGTTATTTGTGAGACTAGATTAATTGTAATTATAAGTACTTGTTCTGAATGATTACATGAAATTACAGTCATGTTCTGAATTTTCTTACCATCTCTATTTCCGCTTATTATTGCGTGGAATCTTGAGTATACAGATAATAATCAAAGGGATTTAGAAAGAGTATAGTAACCTTTCCAAACATTTTAAAAATATTTTTAAAAATGAATTATGACTAATTTTGTTTTTTTTAGGCGGACGATGTATAAATAACTGTTTCTGGTACTGTACATTTGTATGAGGATTTTTCTTGCTGTGTTTTTCGTACTGTAATCGATATTGTTATTACCATTATGAGCATATATTATAAGGTCAGTGTTATTCTTTCAAAATGTTACCCTAAAAACTGCTTTACCACATATAATAATAATAAAAAAGGACCACTTATTTTAACAATCCACCTCACACCCTCCTCATATATGAATAAAAATATATACTTAACCCGTATATTCGGAGCAACAAATAAACGAGGGGTTGTTTACAAACGTCTGTTTACAAAATGGCCGCCAACATAGAGCCTCAAAGTACACCTGTCTAAACTGCAACATATATTTCTTTATACCTTTATCGTTGTTATCCATTAATGTTTGAGTGATAAAGAAGTCGTGTACGAAGGTTTCGAGCCCCTATTAGTCTCAATCAAGAAAGTAATTCACCTCTCTCGCGACGTCTCTATGGCAAGGGTAGTTTGTATACAGTAATTAGCTAATAGATGCACTGCACGTTCACACTTAACGGTTTGAAGCGCACTATGCAGAAAACCCCAGGTGAACACAGGGAAGGTTTCAGGTGTAACACGATACTCTACAATTTTCTAATGTCAGTCCACCGTGTACCGTGTACCTGGGAGCGAGACACGTTTTCTGTCCACGTCGTCCCCTATATAGATTGCTGTGCGAATCCTCATACAACACACAATACAAATACTGGATCCGAACCACCTTTTTTATACCATAGTACACACAGTCCGTGAATTTGAAGAGATTATGATAAAACCCAGAAGTCATATCTACTAACAGTATGTGGCTCTGCAGAAGGAGCTTGGCTAACCTTATGGTCCAAGTGGCATCTTGTAGGTTCTGCAATACACACGACAAACCTGAGACCAAGTGTCTGGAAGGATCAAAATACCATCCAATACCTATAATGCAAAGTTCATAGCACGTTGAAATGTGGCAGCGCAGTTTTTCACTAATAAGTTTTTTTTATTAATGTTTATAATTTTCATTAATTGCTGGGGAAAAAAACAAACGAACATGTAGTATGTCTGGCACAGGTTTGCGAAAAACAACAAACACCTATTAGATGAAATAGAACATTAAAGAAAACAAATAATACGCGTTAAAATTAAGGCAAACTGAACATAAACCAAAAGAACAAGTCAAAGTTAAAATACAACAAAACATAAACATTAACATCAAAGAACAATGCTAAAACTGAACATAGAGGGCAATATCAAACTGAATATAGAATGGTAATAAACAAACAAATGCCAAAAATACTCCAGTATAACATTCTAAATAACCATTAAAGACGATGCCCGCCCTTTTGCCTTACAGCACAAAACAGCACTCTACTTAGCATCGAATAGGAAGAAAAAGGTGGGCCTTACGGTATGAATCCAGAGGTTAACACACGAACAGAATCCTTGACATTGTTCTTTAGGCCATACCGCAACAATGTCAGTCGTCGAAGGAGTTTGCTTAGCTAATGGTTAATCAGTCCAATGGACATTAATCATTAGATGTCTTAGACTATTATTTAACTGGACCGCGTGAGAGTAAGAAAAAAAATTAACAAATAAGATCTCACATTAATACAGTTCTTCCATCTGCTTCTTCTCGTTCCATCTCTTCTTTTTTTTTTCCTTTTTTTCTTTCTCTTCTGCTTACTCATTTGTTCCTATTTTTTTTTTTTTTTATCTTTCCTTCTCTTCCTCTTCCTCCTTTTCCGTTTCTCCTCCTTCTTTTTTTCAGCTTCTTTTCCCTTCCCCCTTTTCCCTTTCCTTCTTCCTTATACACTCTGGTCTGCTTACTTGTTTCTCGATTAGACAAGCTCACTTTATGGCACTCAGTAACTCGAGAAATGTTATCGTGGTAAGCTTTGCTCTCTTGACAGCATAGTCATAAAGAGGATGAGGTACAGCATGGTAACTTATAAAGAAGGGGGGGGGGGGGGTAGAGGGTATATTACGTGATTTATATCAAACCAGTTATGAAAAAACGGTTAGATTTCCATCATCATCACTATCACTATCATTATCATTACCATTATCATTATCATTATCATTATCATTATCATCATCACTATCGTCATTCTTATTATATTAATGATAATAGTGATGGTAATGATAATGATATTAGTTGTAGTAATGATAATGATTTTAGTACTGAAAATGATAATGAAAATAATAATGGTAATAAAAATAATGATGTTATGATGATGATAATAATAATGATCATAATAATGATGATGATCTTATTTATAAATATAATAATAACAAAAACGATAATGATAAATAAAAGGAGAATCAGAATAATGAGTTACAATGATATTGATGATAATGATAATGATTATGATAATAATAATAACAATAAAAATGGTACAAATAATGATAATAATAATGGTAATGATAATGATAACGATAACAATGATGATAATAATAATGATAATGATAAAAGTAATATTGATAACGAAAAATTATAAAATAGTAGTAATAATAGTAGTAATAATAACAATAATAATAATGAAATCATAATAAAAATGATAATAATGATTATAATGATTACAATAACAATATTAATAATAGTAATAATAATAACGATAATTATAGTAATTATAGCAATAATAATGATAATAATAATAATATTGATAATAATAATTATTATTATAGTGTTTATAGTGATTAGTAATAATTGTAATGATAATAATGATTATAATAACAAGGGAATTTTGATAATGATAAAAATAATGATGACAATGATAATGATAATACTAATAAGTATGATAATGAGGATGAAAATAATGATAATGATAATGATAGTGATAATGATGATAACAATAACAATAACAGTGATAAAAGGTAAATATTAACAATTATGATAATAGTAACAATGATAACGATAATGATTATAATATCAATGGTTATGAAGGTAATGAAAATTATACTAATAGTAATAATGATGATAGTAATGGCAACAACAACAGCACAATAGTAATGATAATAATAATAATGTGATAATAATGATAATAATAATAAAGACAATGATGATAGTAACAATAATTAAAAAGTAATAAAAAGGATAATACAAACAACAATGGAAATAACGATGATAATGGTGATAATAGCAATAATATAAATAGTAATAATAATGACAGTAATAATAATAATGATGATGGACGTCTAGAATTCTATTTAATTTAGCTTATTATCGTTCATGTATTTATTCTGTCAGTTTTCTTCTTTCTCTTTTCTTTTTTCTTTT
>NC_061832.1:11249745-11277245 GCF_019202785.1 Penaeus chinensis
ATTGGCATATATGAGAAAGCATGAAGTTAGTTATACTGAAGCTAAGAGGAAAGTGGAAAGTTTGACACACAAACCTGATACTTCCTATGCTGCAGTAGTAACTAGCAACACCCCTAGTGCAAGTGATGTCAGTCAGCAGCTTGCAGCCAAGGATAAAGAAATTGCTGAACTTAAACAAACGGTTAAGGAATTGAACATTAAAGTTTATCAGTTGACCAAATTGGTCGATCAAATGGCTGCATCAACCCAGCCAAAACATCTTAAGGAAGCTGATACTGAATCACAGTCCGGAGCGCACCTTCCCGTCCGGGCTACTCCTGTGAGGACTTCGTCTGACTCGCGATCGGTTTCTCGAGAGAGAAGCAGGTCGCAGTCTGTCAGTCGTCTCCCTCGCCAGGAGGTGCAGGACATGGAGGCTTCTGTCTCCAAACCATCCCGTGAGAGGTCCCCGGGAAGCGAGGGAGAGGAGGCGCCTCCCTCCCATAAAAAGAAAATAAAAACTGGTGGACAAGGCACTTCCAAACCCCATAAAACGTAATCATCGCGTCAACCATTATACAATGGAACTGTCGAAGTATTAGATCTAAAGTAAATGAACTTAAATTATTAGCCTCGTCCTATGCTCCCGATATTATAGTTCTCCAAGAAACTCATTTAACAAACCTCGTCTTTGACGAGGTCGTATCGCTCAGGAACTACCATTTATGTCGGAAGGATCGTGAGGGTAGGGGTGGAGGCGGAGTCGCCATGTACATCCACCAAAGCCTCCCTTTTACAGAAGTGACTATTGATTCTACTTTGGAGTTTGTCGCATGCAAAGTAAAAATTAATGGCACGTATCTGGCTATATGTTCAGTTTACTGTCCGCCTGATAAAGTGATAATCTATGATGAGCTTTTTGCTCTTCAGGAACGTCTGCCACAAAATAAAGTAATTTTAGGTGATTTTAATACTCATCATACGTTATGGGGTTCCCTACAGGTGGATGGTAGAGGTGAGCAAGTAGTTAAGTTGATTAACGAGTCTGATTTAGTCCTTCTGAATGATGGTAGTCCCACGCGGGTGGACGATAATACCGGGAATTTGAGCTTTATAGACATATCACTGGTCTCATCATCAGTAGCAGCCAAGTGCCTGTGGCACACCATTGACGACTCGTTGGGAAGCGATCATTTCCCTATCTTGATTAAATATTCATGCGACACAGTGAGAACGCCTTCAGCGCCTAAATTTAACGTAAAAAAAGCAGACTGGGTCGCCTTCACAAGGAGCGTCAAGCTCGAACTAGTTGGAGAAACCATTGATGATAAAGTAAGCAATATTCAGAATTCGATTTTAGAAGCAGCTTTGCTATCCATTCCTAAAACTTCGACAGATAGCGTTAAGCATAGAGTTCCATGGTGGACACCAGATTGCCGCAGGGCGCTGTGCCGACGCAATAAGGCCTACAGGCTTTTCCAAAATAACATCACTAATGAGAACTTTTGCAATTACAAACAAGCAAGAGCTAGGGCTCGTAGAGTAATAAGACAAGCAAAAAGAGACTACTGGCAGAGCTTTGTCTCTACAATAAATAGCAATACCAAAATATCAGAGGTTTGGTCCACTATTAATGAAATAAATAAGAAAAAAACATCATTCAAAATTAACATCATAAAAGAGGGTAACAATTTGGATTCACCTAGAGACATCGCTAATGCACTCGCCAGGCAGTTCTCTCATACAAGCAGCTCAGCAAACTACCATCACGCATTCCTGCCCATCAAGGAAGCGGCTGAGCTGCAACCAATTCACTTTGCCACAGGAGATGAATTTGATTATAATAAAGATCTTACAATGGATGAGCTTGTCCGAGCCCTAGAAGCCTGTAGAGGAACATCCCCAGGCCCCGATGAGATTCGATATGAGATGATAAAGCATCTTAATCATGATGACATGATTAAGTTGCTAGAAGTGTACAATGAAATTTGGAAAAGCCACACTTTTCCAAACTCATGGCACTTCGCCCACATCATTCCCATATTGAAAGGAGGGGGTAATCCCAGATTTGCCATCTCCTACCGCCCAATTGCGTTGACAAGTTGCTTATGCAAGGTCATGGAACGAATTGTTAACAGTAGGCTATTGCATTTTTTAAATTCCAGTAATTTACTAGTTGACGAGCAGTGCGGTTTCCGAAAGGGACGCCAAACTCTCGATCAGCTAGTAAAGCTGGACAGTTATATTCAAGAGGCAATTGCCAAGAAAGATTTTTTGATTTCAGTATTTTTAGATATAGAAAAAGCCTACGACATGACATGGCGATATGGCCTACTCAGAAAACTTTATGCTTTCGGATTACGTTGAAACTTGCCTTGTTTTATTCAAAATTTTATTTCTGACATAACGTTTTCTGTCAAATTGTTTTCTGACAATGTCACTTTTTCGGACATTTTTGTCCAGGCAAACGGGGTCCCACAAGGAAGTGTCTTGTCACCTACATTATTTCTATGTATGATCAATGACATCTTACCAGCTCCTCCTCGGAATCTTAAATACTCACTGTACGCTGATGATTGTGCATTATGGCATTCCAGCAATAATGCAGAATTCTCAGCAAATCGCATCCAATTGGCACTGGATATGATTCATAACTGGGGCCTCCAGTGGGGTTTTAAGTTTTCCATTAGAAAGAGTATTGGGGTAATTTTTTTCACATAGGAGAAAGCTGAACATCAGGCTAACTCTAGACAACCACCCAATACCTATTCAAAATTCTGCAAGATTTCTTGGGCAACTTTTTGATAGTAGACTCAATTGGAAAGACCACATTGGTCAGTTAAAGAATAAATGTCAAAGAGCACTAGATTTATTAAAGTGCATTTCTGGTAATAAATGGGGAGCTGATAGACAGTCTTTGCTAATGGTATATAAAGCCCTGATTAGGTCTAAAGTAGACGCTGTGCAGAATGCTTGTTTGCGTGTGTGTCTTGGAGCCCTAAAATGTACTTGGATCGAGCGTCTTGAGGTGGAGTCAGGAGTACCTCCCCTCCGACTCAGACGCGGCCAGTTGGCACTGACCTATGCCGCAAAGGTGGCTCGAGACCCGAGCCACCCTAATGGCAATGGAGGCACTAGGCCCTTTGCCACGCGACTCCACGACCTCGTCGAGAAAGTCGGTATAGATCTCTCTACCATCGATACCCTGGTTCAGTCAAATATAGCTCCATGGGAAACACCCAATTTTTCTATCATGGAAGCCTGGCTTCCATCAGCCAAGGCCATGGCGCTGGAGGGTGAGGTACGCCAGAGGTTCAGAGAGATCCTTATTAAACCTTCCTTTTTTTCATATATATACCGACGGCTCCAAGACAGATGAGTGTGTAGGTGCGGGTGTATGGTCGACTGAATGTGAACTAAAGTTTAGACTGCCGAATCATACATCGATTTTTCTTGCCGAACTCTTTGCCATTGATAAAGCTATTGATTTTGCACTATCGACGACCCACGATAGAATAATCATTTTTTCCGATTCGTTAAGTTCACTTAAAGCTATTAAATCCTTAGAAACCACCAAAAATGAACTGCTGGGTAATATCATTCGTAAGTTACACGGTGCCAACAAATCAATCAAGCTAATATGGGTACCAGGTCACTCTGGTATCCATGGTAATGAACAGGCTGACAAACTAGCCGGGTCAACTGGCGATCTGGACACTACCATAGTTCGTACAGATCTCAGGTGTTTTGTGTCTCTTATAAAAGCAAAAATACATCTCCTGTGGCAAAGTGAGTGGACCAACCTCCAGTTGACTAACAAAGTCAAACCACAAATAGAACTGTGGGACACAGGAAAAGCAGAAGGGAGGAGGTGGTCTTGGCCCGCCTCAGGGTCAATGCCACCAGATTTACACACCTCACTCCCTATATAGAGAGAAGTTTCCCTCCTCAATGTCCCCACTGCAACACCAGCCTTTCCTTAACCCACATCCTAATAATATGTCCAAGATATTCCAACCCTAGACAAACAATAAAAAACTACTTTAGAATAAAAAATAAAGATTTTTCATTAATAAACATATCAGATGATGAAAAAATCATCCATAAAGTAATTGCTTTTTTAAGGGGGGGGGGGGGGGGGGTTTGGTTTGCGAAGTTCTAGCTTCGCCCGGGCCTTCTAGATATGGCCCGGCCTGTGTCAGCTTTTTTACGGCTGTCTCATTGAGTTGTCTGACACTCGGTGCTTACCGTGGCGGCGGGATTGCCAGCAAGCGCTCCTGCCGCCATGGTGTAAGCATTTCGCATAGCCTCTTTACCAGCACGGCGGCTGTTGTGGGCGGTCCATGTCTCAGGAATTGTGTATGGTTACAATTTTCTAGGTAGTGGACTAGTGTGGCGTTCGGCTCGCCGCAGTGCTTGCAGCACCATTCATCGCGTTCGATTGTTGGGATAATCTGCCATGCACAGTGGTAACCTAGGCGCATTCTGTGAAGAATGACTTCGGTACCTCTGTTGCTTACTTCAGAGAGTGCCAGTGGTTCAGAGCCTGTGGCGTCTGAGTACCAGCTGGCCGAGGGGGAAGTTCTCGTTTCCTCTCTGTGGAGCTGCCGTAGGAAGGTACGACCGACCAAGGCACACTTCTCCATAAGTAATTTTCGGCTCGGTTTTATCGTCATGGGATTTGGGGGCATACCCCTGCCAGCGGCGGCTAGTCTGTCAGCAAGCTCGTTCCCTCTGATGCCGATGTGGCTTGGGACCCAATTGATGATAATTCTTCTACCCTGAGCAAGAATTCTCTGTGCCATTGTGAGAATCGTGGTCAGTAGGTAGATGTTGTCTGTGGGTGAGCTGTGCTGAAGACAGTCAATGGCTGCCCTGGAGTCTGTGTGTATGACCACGTGTCCTTCCCTTAGGGACGCGTGGCCTAGGGCTCCCATGATTGCAACTGCCTCTGCCTGTAGCGAGGAGGCGTTGTCTGTTACCCTCATTGATCGTGTGGCATCCCTAGCTGCAGAGCCGGCGCCTGCAGTGTGGCTCAAGGGATCGACCGATCCATCCGTGTAGTATGTTCTACTACCCGGAGGAGTGATGGCTGCAATGACCCTGTGGGCTTCTGCCTTTAGGCTAGGCATGGGGTATAGGCTCTTTTTCATTGACAGGTTCATTATGTTGAACTCTATCAGGCTCAGTGCCCACGGCGGGGCTTCGGCAAAGTCGGGGTGGGGGGAGTCCATGCCCTTAGCAAGAAGCTGTTCTTTGAGCTGATGGCGTATCAACACCCTGGCTGTATGAGACAGCCAGGAGTTGTTTGCAACGAGCTCGTTGTCTTGTTCGAGGCATCTGACTAATTTTTGTCTTAGGCTTGTGTTCCTGGGAGCCTGGATGACCTTTGACAGAAATTGTGTTGCCGTTAGATCGATTCGTGAGTCCAGGGGGAGAAGGTTTGCCTCCATCAGGAGGTTGAGGACCTTCGTCCACCTCGGGGCACCCAGAATGATCCTGGCAGCTTCATTTTGGACTGTTTCTAATTTGTCTGTGTGCTTTTTCTTTGCAGCAATTAGAGCGACTGAGGCATAGTCCACAATGGGCCGGACAGCATGTACATAGAATGATCTTAGTACTTTGTGTCTGGCCCCTATGCGTCTCCCAGTCATTGCTCTCATGACAGACAGTCTTGCTTTGGTTCGGTCAACCAGGTACTGGACCTCCTTATGGAAGGAGAGGGTCCGGTCTATCCTTACCCCAAGGTATAGGTAGTCCTTGACCCATTCTAATTCCACTCCCTGGATTTTCAGTCTTGTGCCTCGAACTCTCTGTCTCAAAGCCATGGCTTTGGATTTGGCAGCAGAGATCTTTAGTCCCGTCCTACAACACTCCTCTGACACGAGGTCCAGACAACGCTGGGCTTTATTCTGGCTGCGTGGTCCAGTGGAGGTGATAGCGAGATCGTCTGCATACGAGATGATCTGGCACCCCACTGGGAGGTTTATGTTGAGGATGCAGGACATTAAAGTGTTGAATAGGGCTGGACTGAGAACCCCACCCTGTGGCGTTCCATTTTCGAGCGGCATGTGCTGCGATAGGTGACCCTGGAATTTGACATTGGCAGTCCTGTTCCTGAAGTAGTCACCTATCCAAGCCAAGAGCTTTCCTCTGATTCCCTTCTGGATCAGGCTTTCCTGAATGGCAAGCGGACTTGCCAGTTCAAAAGCCTTCTCCAGGTCAAGGAATACCACCACAGCTGGGCCCTTGCTGATTGTGCTTAAGAGCGTGGCTAAGCTGTGTGCTGTGCCCATGCCCCTTGTGAACCCGTGAAGGTGTTCGTGCGGGGGTCCCGTTTTCCATTGAAGCCGGTTTAGTACCATCCTCTCAGCCGTCTTGGCCAGGCAGCTGAGCAGAGAGATGGGGCGGTACTTCCCCGGCTCCTTTGGTTTTGGGACGGGAACTATGGTAGCCCTCTTCCAACTCTGGGGTAGAGTGGAAGTTTCCCAGGACTTGTTGATGAGTTGCAAGAGTGCACGCTCACCTGCTAGTCCTAGGTGGGAGATAATGGGGTACGAGATCCCATCAGAGCCCGGGGCTGTGTTGGAACTGGTTTTATAGGCTTTCCTTAGTTCCCTCAGAGAAAAGATAACGTCTGAGTTATCGGGTTCGGCTGCCCTTTCTCTGATCTGAGCGTGTCTGTCTGGCTGTAGACGCTCTTGTCTTGCCCTCAGCTCGGCTGGCAGACTGTTGCTGCTCGTTCTCGCAGAGAACTCGTGCGCCAGTCTGTTAGCCTCTGCTTGGGGGTCGTGATGGGTGCACCTCGGGGCTGAGCGGCTGGTAGCTCGCTTGACCCGTTGCCACAGCTCTGAAAGGGTGGTTTGGTGGTCGAAGGACTCACACCATTCCAGCCACTTTTCCTGCCTGACTCTGTTGGCAGTTTCCTTGGCATCCGTGACAGCTTCCCTTAGGAGGGATAGGTTGTCAGGGGTTCTTTGCCTTCGGAATAGTTTTCGGCACATGTTCACCCTGTGGTTGACCTCCCTGATCTCGTCATTGAAGTACCAGGCGTCTTTGTGACTTCTGGACCCAGGCCGAGTTTTGGGTATGGTCTGTGAGGCTGCTTCATTAATGGCGTTTAGCAGGCTGGCTTCGAGCACTTCCACATTTTCGCTTTGTGGGGGATTGTTGCATCTCAGACAGAGGGCCAAGGCGTTTTGAAACGCCTGCCAGTTGGCCTTGTCTGTTTTCCATCTTGGATTTGGTCTTAGGATTTCGGCTGGGCCAGCATCCATGAGGGTAGTTATAGTGCCGTAATGGTCACTTGTGACGGTCTCATCGACACACCAGCCAATCCTCCCCACCAGAGTCGCAGTGGCCAGGGTGAGGTCTAGGACCCCTCCTCTGACATGCGTTGGCTCTTGGGTGTTGAGGAGAGCGATCTCAGGGAATGTCGCTAGCACGTCAGCTATGTGATAGCCGGCCGCATCCGGTGCCCGGCAGGGAGCCAGGATGGGGTGGTGTGCATTGAAATCTCCCCCTATGATCACTCGGTCGTGTGCAGCAGAAGCACAGACCTGGCTGATGTCTAAGCTTTTACAGCGTGGCCGGCTGTACACATTGTACAGTTTGAGGGGCCCCCCGGCCAGGTGAACCTCGACGGCAAGGGATTCAACATCGTCTCCACAGTGCGATGCATCGGCTATTGCGGAGCAGGGGATTGTTGCTCTCACAAGGGTGATCAAGCCTCTCTTGCCAGGTGTTTGTGGCAGTGTGAAGGCATGGTACCCTGAGAAGCGAACAGTGTCCACTGTTAATGTCTCCTGGAGCATGACAATGTCAATGTTCCTTGATCGCACTACTGCTTGGAGAAAAGCGTTCTTTGCAGAGAAGCTATTAATGTTCCACTGTAGGATGCTTAGATGGTGTGTCATGATGTTACTCAGTGATAGTTACATCAGAGACATCGTCGGAGTCTGACAACTCCATTGCGAGGTCCTCGCTGGTTGAGGGCTCCTCGTCTGTTGTCAGGCTATCCTTGGGTCCACTGGGGGGTGGAGAGCCTTTGGTAGCTCTGACTTTGGTTGGTTCGGCTTTTCTCTCAGGCTTTTTCTTGGCTGGCCTTGCTGGCCTTGCCTGGGCAAGGTCAGCGTGATCTGGCTCTGGCTGCACAGATTCAGCCTGTTTTGGCTCTGCCTGTGAAGGCATGGCCTGGTTTGGAGTGGGGAGGGGAGTCTCGTCCTGGGGTGAGGGTGAGGCTGGTTTTTCTCTAGCCAGCTTTCTTCCCTTCAGGGCTGCGACAGTCTGGGTCATTGCCGTCATGGCGACCGAAACTGCCTTCTCGGCCTCCTCACTCGACCTCCCCAGGGCTGTTGCTACTGCTGTGACAACAGCAGTTAACAGGAGAGTCATATCGTCCTCGTCAAAGAGGAGATGATCATCTGTTGGGGAGGTTTTTGTGGTGCTCTTAGAAACTTTTTTCTTTAGTTTCTTTTTCTGCACCTTTGGCATTGTCGGAAACTCCTTTTTGTTGGAGACATCCGGTGTCGGCTGGGGGGCGGCTTCCTTCCTCTTAGGAGGTCGGGGGGCCTTTTCGCTTTTGTTCCTTCCCCAGACATGGGTGCCCGGTGGGGCAGGAACAAAGTCTGATCGGTTTTGAGCAACCTCTTGTCGCCTGAGGGCCGCCTTTTTCCTGACAGAGCAAGTCAGGCTCCAGGCATGATGCTTCTTGGCACAGTTGGGACATTTGGCTGTTGTGTCCCTCTTTTCCTCTTTGTATGCCTTGAGGCATACCTCTGTGTTGTGTGCCTTGCTACAGACACCACATTTAGGCTTGGCTGTACAGTTAGCCTTGTGGTGACCGTATTTCTGGCACTTGAAACACCGAAGTGGCTCTGGCACATACGTTCGAAGGTTGTAGGTGCCCCAGTTACCCAGATCAAGGGTAGTGGTTGGGGCACCTTTCATGGTCACCAGGACTTGCCTGGTTGGGGTCTTCCCCTTCGACATTCGGGAAGCCTGCACGACCTGTGGGTGTGAAGCGATCAGCTCCACATCGTACGAGACTGAGAAGCCAAGTAGCACCATCTTGGTTCTCTTTTCCTCGGGACTTAGTGGGGAAAGACTCACTTTTCTCCCATCAGTTAGCTCCTTCGTTTCCCGGAGGAAATTTAAGGTAGCTTGATCTTTGGGCATTATGATCATGCCCTGATCTCGGGCGACCCGGATCGACAACCGGATTTTCCATTGCAACTCCAATGCCCTGACCAATTGGTAGGCATTGTCGAAGCCTTCGGGTTTAGCTGGCACTTTGAACTGGGTGAAGCGTTTAGGGGGTCCCGACTCTTCATCAGAGTCGGTATCCGGCCTCGGACGCTTCGGCCCGCCCTTTCGGCTTTCGGGCTTGTTTGAGGAGGCAGGAGCTGATGCGGCTGGTTCAGCCTGCTCTCCCCTCTCAGTCGGGGAGGCCGTCTGTGAACTCAGGGGCCTCCCTGGCTTAGCTGCTGGCCTGGAGAGGCCAGCTCGCGAGTCAAGATCTTTGACTATTCGGTGGACAGACCCATTGGCTTCGGTCTTGTCCACCTTAGCAGCAGGGGTGACAGTGTCATCCTGTGCTTGGGGCTTTCTTTTGCCACCGGAAGGCGCATATGCCTTCATGGTGACTACCGTGGTCTGGGCCTTGCGCGGTTCGTCAACTGTAAGTTCAGTCTGTGGGGGGTGTTTGATTGTTTTTTCCATGAATTGGTAAGTGCTTCATCCTCTCACGCCCCCACCCACCACGGAGTCCAACAAGGGGAAGCTGAGTGTCAGAACCAGTGTCTAACAGCAACAGGAGTGATGAGAGGATATACGCAGCCAATAGCCATTGTGACGGCACTCACGGACCATTGTGAGTGCCAATGGCGGCATGACTGCTTGACCCTAGCCTCCCGGGGGAGACCAGCCGATTGACCGTGACCGGGCCGGGATCAGGCCGCCTGTCTTGCTGGAATAGAGGACCAAAGAGGCGTGTTGCTAGCCGCAGGGCGTACTCGTTCACGGCATCGCTCAACCTCCAGGACTCCCGTCTCCACAGCGCACAAGGCTGCCACGCACGGCAATCGCGTGGGTAGGTGTAAACCCCTGGGGAGAGACCAGAGGGGATGCCCTTCCACCTACGAGACATCATTGTTTGGAGCCCTTTTGCTCAGCCCTCTGAGGCAGCCACCCAAAGGTTGCTTCACCGCAGTGAGGGAAGAGGAGTCTTGCACTTTTACCAGGCAGTTCCTTTCATCCCTCTGAAGCAACCACCCAAAGGTTGTTTCACCTCAGTGAGGAAGGAAAGGACCTGTGTCTTTTCAAAGTAGTTCCCCCTTCCCTCTAAAACAGCCACCCAAAGGCTGTTTCACCTCAGTGAGGGAAGGGAGGTTTTGCGTTCTTGTCAGGCACTTCCTTTCGTTCCCCTGAAGCAACCACCCAAAGGTTGTTTCACCTCAGTGAGGAAGGAAAGGACCTGTGTCTTTTCGAAGTAGTTCACCCTTCCCTCTAAAACAGCCACCCAAAGGCTGTTTCACCTCAGTGAGGGAAGGGAGGTTTTGCGTTCTTGCCAGGCAGTTCCTTACATTCCTCTGAAGCAACCACCCAAAGGTTGTTTCATCTCAGTGAGGAAGGAAAGGACCTGTGTCTTTTCAAAGTGTTTCCCCCTTCCCTCTGAAGCAGCCATCCAAAGGCTGTTTCACCTCAGTGAGGGAAGGGGGGTTTGGTCCTTTTTGTCAGCTGGTTCCTTTCATCCCTCTGAAGCAACCATCCAAAGGTTGTTTCACCTCAGTGAGGGGGGGGCGGTACTCGAAAACCATTCCGGACGTCTAGACGGGAGCGGTCGCCTGTGTGAAGGGCAGGGCCACAAACCGACCGAGAAGCGGGGCGGCACGGGGAATGGTTACCCCGGCGGCCCCTGGCCGGCTGCGTGGCGCGAGCCCGCGACCTTTGCCGTGCCCGGATTTTTAAGGGAGACAAAACTTTATGACCTTATATAGATTGATAGAATAAATAGGATCCATTGGCTTAATAACCTTGGCCACATGCCGCTGGTTGATAGCCAAGAAATCCAACAAAGAAAGAAAGAAAGAAAAGATATTATTGTTATTAATGTTATGATTATTAAATTGCTTTGAATATCTCGATAACATTTAAGACAATGAAATAATGCCAAAGACCGTTCCGAAAATCAATTACCTTTTATTTCCTTTAATCTCTTTTGTATTTAATGCGCAAGGAAAAACAAGCAAAGTCTGTGCTATACGACGCAGTAAATTTCCTCTCGTTAGAATTCGTGATATCAACGAGAAAAACGATTTGTAGCCATGACTATTGTGCAACCTGGGCTCGGAGACATAAATACAATTTCCCTTTGAATTTCCGATTAACATTTCATCAGACGCAAAGGAATCTGAATCCCAAATGCTTCTCACCGGATCTTGTGCTATATTAACAGGTATACAAACTCATGCACAGAAATAGAAAGAAAAAAACATTATACGAGTTGATAAGCACCCTCGCCCTTGCGCTTCTACCTACGTACGATAGCGCGTGCACACACACACACACACACACACACACACACACACACACACACACACACACACACACACACACACACACACACACACACACACACAAAAACAAAACAAAAAAAACCTGTCTTGTGTTCTGTTTCCAATTTTGGCCCTAGTTTCGTCATTTCGTCATGCCAACTTGTCCCTGGTCTGGTCCTTGGCCTCTATGTGTTATCTATATCCCATTATGTTACTTTCTTAGTCCATCTGTCTAAGTATATCTTCCAATTTGGTCTGTTCTCTGATCCATGTTGCCCTCATCCAATCTCTTTGGCTAATTCCTAGCATCGACCTTTCCATTCCTCTCTGGCACTTAGTTTCCTTTCCAGTATCCTGATCGTATTTCATGTTTCTGATCCATAAGTTATGATTGGGAAGAAGCATTAGTTGAATATTTTTATTTTTTAATGGCATAATGATGGCAAGGGACCTCTTCATATGCTGTGTCTACCGAAGGTGCTCTAACCTAGGCTAATTCGTCGCTTTGTTTCCTCTCCAGTGGATGTGTTTATCTGTAAGCATCGATTACCTCTAATTCCCCACCTTGTACGTGTATCTGTTCGAACTGAAATCTTTTCAGATAGTTTAATCACTGTTGCAGTCAATTTACTGACTCGCTGGAGAGAACAATATCGTTTGCAAATCTTAGATTGGTAAGATCTTCGTCCCCTATTTTGATACCCTATCAGCTCCATTCTAGCGTCTTGAATATTTCCTCAAAGCAAGCTGTAAATAGTTTCGGTAATTGCTTTTTTTTTTTTTTTTTTTTTTTTTTTTTTTTTTTTTTTTTTAAGTCTCTGTAAGAAGCTTGATGGTTGCTGTCCCATCTTGGTATTTATCTTCCATTATTTTGAAACAGATTTCCTCTGTTCCTTGTTTTCGAATAGCATCTAATACTTTGTTATTTCTATCGAGTCAGATGCCGGATGTCATACACATGGGTTTCCTGTATTCATTTATTTTTACTCTTATTTGGGTTAACGTATGAATGTCGCCTGTTGTCTGAAAACCTGAAATCACTTTCATTTTTTTTTTCTTATGTTGAATTTGTGTACACCCTTCCTTAGCTTTTTGTTTTTCTTATAGTTCTTGTTAGTTCTATCATTTCCATCTTGTCCTTGTTTGACGACATTATCTTACCCTTACGTTTCTCATTCTCATTGTCGATTTTACCGACTTCGACACGTGTGGCAAGAATACATCCCATGCGCACGGTAATACAAGATTATTTATTGTATTTACACAGATGCCTCTACAAGTGCTTAGTCACCAAGGAGTCAGTTATTAGTCCTACCTATATCTCACCTGTTTACCCTTTTCCTTGACTTTTGGAAACGGTCTTTGGCATTATTTCATTGTCTTAAATGTTATCGAGATATTAAAAGCAATTTAATAATCATAACATTAATAACAATAATATCGGTATCGATATCTATTTTATTTTAAAGAAAAACAAATTTTCCCGCCAATTCAAGGAATGGGGATATCAGGATCAGTCACTATGGCTACTGATAGACTCTTTGCCGGCTGAGCACACGTGGCCCTATCTGTATGTAAAAAAGAAAAAAAAAAGAAAAAAAAAAAAAAAAGAAAAAAAAAAAAAAAAAAAAAAAACTACAGGGGACAGAACGTAAACTCGTGGCGGTTAAAGTGCAGTTTTCCTTATATATATGTATGTATGTGTACACCTATATATATATGTGTATGTGTGTGTGCACTCGCGCTCGCGCGTCCGTGTGTGTGTTTCAGATTTCAGATTGTATTCGCATATGTATATTCATATAATTATACAACAAATGGATGCACCGCATATAGTGTATACTGCCTATACACACATACACACACACACACACACACACACACACACACACACACACACACACACACACACACACACACACACACACACACACACACACACACACACACGTGTGTGTGTGTGTGTGTGTGTGTGTGTGTGTGTGTGTGTGTGTGTGTGTGTGTGTGTGTGTAATGTCTACAGAGATACTAAGTTGCGGAATTATATTTCAGTACACTTGCTGGGTCCTGCTTTTGTACATCTGCTAGCCATTTCGATGTAAACATAGAGTGCATAGTATTTTTATGAATGAGGCGAAAATCCTTGGGTTTTTGTAAGAAAGAATATGATTGTTAGAACATAAATGACCAACAAATGTATTTATATCTATTTTTAGAAACAACGTGAGCCATTTGATCTTTAGTTCTTTTCAAACAAGTGATAACAAAACATGTATTTTTTTATCTCTCTCTTTTGTGGAATATTTTTAAATACGATTTCCTGGAAGTGTTTGTTTATTTGAAATGGCAACACCTAAGGAGGTCAGGCGGCAATTCCCCCTTCTTTCAACACAGCAAAGTATCAATAATAGCTGCATATTCCTTGAAACTTGAAAACGCTTCATGCTTCATACATCCTTGTTTGGCAGCTGTTTCAAATATAAAAAAATCTTCAAAATCACCAATACCTTTGCAAATGGTTCTCGTAGTTGCACCATCTAGTAGCGACTTAACGAACTAATTCTTTTTGGGCAGAACCAAATACTAAAACGATTCCGTAAACCAAAAACATGCAATTTTTTATTTCCCATTATAGAACATTAACTGAACGCATAACGGATGTAGGGCTACAATGAACATCTAGATACTTTATAACTGTGTGTGTGTGTGTGTGTGTGTGTGTGTGTGTGTGTGTGTGTGTGTGTAATGTAATGAGATACTAAGTCAATATTTGGTGATTAGTAATGCAACAATATGTATAATTCTGTTCGATTATTCTGATCATAGTTTTCGCCATTATTATTCCAAGTCGTGGTGTTTCTCTGAGGAGTCGCATAAAATCAGCTGAGCGAGAAAATACGCGTTTGTTTGTTTCAACTCGAGCAACTATTAGCCGAGTGGTTCAAAGAAGGGCGAAAAACAAGTCTAAAAACTTACTCCCAATACATGTGCTGTATATCTAATACCTTGAAAGAAAAATCTTGCTCTTTCTGAAACAATGGGGATTTAATTTTGTACTCTACTTTTATCTGACACACATGTGATTTATATTTCCCTTGTATTTGTCAACGCATGTCAAAGCTTTGATACATTATCTTGATCTGTTTACGATAGAAATACTCATCTCCCGGTGTGTGAAAAGATATCTGAACGATTGTTTGTTCAACCGGGAGCATCTAAAAAAAAAAAAAAAAAAAAAAAAAAAAAAAAAAAAAACACGAAATCGCATATTTGGTACACTTTGTGATGATGAATCTTCATAAATTCCTGAATATTCATTCCATGGCTAAGCCTAATATATGCTAAATATGTTCGGTGATATATGACGTCATAAGGGCATATGGGAAATCTGAGGTGGAAACTAGGTTGCCAAGCTGACACTTTTTTCAAGATATGTGCTAGGCAATATGAAATTCAAAACAGAGGCCGCATTATTGGGATGAGGGAGAGTAATTTATCTCCCAGTGAAATACCCAGAGAGCCGGGTATCTCCTGCTCGATGGTATACAAGTGAATAAGAAGAGGGTGGGCCACCCTGAACGGCTGACCTAGTTATGGATGCCCCTTTACCACCTACACACCTAACAAACTGCACGGTGCAGAAAACGACTACATGCAAATGAGATTCATCACAGAACGTTATCAAAGAGAGGTTGACAAAACGACATTGCCAACATCGCCTCCAAATCGTCTAGCAATATGTGGAGAGCGCTTGATGAGAGATAACAGGTGTAAATATCTTTAACTTTTTTTATTTATTTAGTTCAAATGTTTATATAGCTATATGTTTATACATGATAATGGCCTATACGTCATATTTGATGTTCTGATTATCTATTATAATTTACTTTTCAGATGTGACAGACAAAATATCTAAGAAACGGCGAGGGTAGCCATGTGACCTGTAATATGTAGGGGTGGATGTTCATACATGGTGTTGGTGAACTCACCGGAGATTCAATTTAGACTAATATTTTGAATTGTTAGAAGAAACCTTCCTCCCATCAGAACGCTGCTATGCCTTGTCCCTTCCCAGAAACAATCATATTCGTGCCAAGTCCACACGTCAAGGGCAGTTAAGAAGTGGATCGGCGACCAAAACCACATGGAAGTCCCTCCGCGGCCAAGCAAGGCATGTAACTCAAACCCGATTAAAAATGTTATATATTGTCAATCTTTGAAAGAGTGCTAATGAACAAAAACCTCCCGACAGGTAGTAAGTCAGGCTAAAAGGAAATGGAAAGTGCTACGCAGGAAACCAGACCTCACATAAGCGATAGACAAGAATTTGAATAACGATAGATTGTTTTTCTTCTAGGTATGACTGTCCCCAGTCTTGGTCTTTCTTTCTACAATTATTACCGTTTTTCTTTTTGCAAATAAACCGACAGTATAAATACCTTCGAAATCAATAAGTATCCTACCTATTAGTCGATTCCCTGAAGCCCCCGGCAAAAAATAAATAGGTATATATATATATGTACACTTAGATATATAAATATATATCTATATCTATATTTATTTACTTATATATATATATATATATATATATATATATATATATATATATATATATATATATATATATTATATTCTTCAGTCAACTACATGCTATATTTTGCGCGAGGGTTCAAACTGTGCATCAACTGTAAAACCAATGATTCTAAATAAAATGTTTAACAACTTCAGTCATCACTGTAGCCCTTCAGTTAATGTTCTAAAATGATAACATAGCATATTTCCTGTTTATTGAAACAATATTAGGTTCTGACGTAAAAAAGAAAGTAATTTTATTAATTTGAATATATATACCAAGATAATATATGAAAACAAAACACAAGAATGCCATACTGTACACGGACAGAGGGAAATAAGGGTAAATGACAAATAAAAGTACAGCACGAGACGAGTGTGTGTGTGTGTTCGTGTGTTTGTACATATATATATACATATATTTTACACACACACACACACACACACACACACACACACACACACACACACACACACACACACACACACACACACACACACACACACATATATATATATATTTATTACATATGTATATACATATATATATATATATATAAATATATATATACATATATATATATATAAATATATATATATATATGTACATATATGTTTATCTGTACATATATATTAAACATATATATATATATATATATATATATATTTTACAAATAAAGTTATACATTTATGTTATATGGCATTGTAGGCACATACCAGTGAAATGTTTGTAATTTATGTGCTCTATCCTTTTTTTTTTTTTTTTTTTTTTTTTTTTTGTGCATAGAGGAACACCTAAGGCAATATGGATTTGCAGAATCTTTGGAAGGAAAACATGAGTTGGACTTTTTTTAAGTATCTACGTGTCACCAAGGCAACATTCGAACATATTTTGAAGGTACTGTCAAGTGCAGTACCTTCAGTGTGTGGACTTTATTTTGGACTCAAACCATCTATCTTCCTGACTTTGTGGTATCTTGGGAACACTGTTGCCTACAGAAAATTGACAGAGATGTTTGGCTTCTCGGAGTCATCAGTCTTTGAATCTGTTCAGAAGGTTATCGACATCCCGTGTTCTCCAGGGTCAAAGTTTATAAAGTGGCCAAAAATGAAGTCTGTGAAGTTGAAAATAAATTTCATGCATTATCAGGTTTTCCTGGTGTCGTTGGGGAAGTTGATGAATGTCGCATTAATATTAAAGCACCAAGTGAGACACAGGCTATGTGGATAGAACTCTTACACACAGTGTTAATTTAATGGCTGCCTGTACGTCAGACAAAAAGTTTATTTGTGTGCCGTTAGGATACCCTGGATCAGTTCATGATAGTCGCGTTTTTACAAGCACTGATTTACACAAAACTCTTGAAACAGATCCTCGCAAAGTTCTGCCTTACAGTAAATTCCATATCATTGGGGATTCTGCATTTGTACTCAGTGAAAATTAGATATTCCCTTATCGAGACACTGGAAATTTAACAGCCACAAAAAAGAAACTTTCAAGTACAAGATATTTGATAGAAAATGCATTTGGATACCTGAAGGGAAGGTTTATACGTCTGAAGTTTGTGGATGCAGATATCGAGAGAATACCTGCAATAATTTCAGCATGCTGTGTTCTGCATAACATTTCTATGTCTTTCCCGAGAAGAATCAGATATGCTAAATGCTGAGGGGCAAGTTGATTCACTTCTAGTCGATAAGAGAAATGAAATGGCAGAGAGACTTCTTCATTAGACAATGCAATATACATGAGCAATAATAATAATAATAATAAAAAAAAAAAGTTGTGTAAATTTTGAATTATGTTCCAAAGTTCAGTTTGGTTTTGATCTGCAATTTAGTGTATACCAACAAGACAAACATGACTCATTTCTGTGAAAATAAGTACATTTCATTTCTTGTTTTACTTTTTTTATAAGCTCTGAAAGAATGTTTTTTGTTTTTACTTTTTATATGAAAAGTAAGACAATAGTTTATATTTAATATAATAATGATTGCATATCATTTGTTCCTTTTGATTTTTTGTGTTTTGTAACACATTTTTTGTCTTTAGTATGTTATTGCTCAATATTTCTTTTTGTCCACCTGTTACTCACCTTTTCACCTGTTTTTTCATAATACTAGTAAACATGCTATATTTACTGGGATCTATTTTGCACACAATTAAGACATTTTGGATATATCAGATATATTGGATAATGATCATAATATATAGGAGGAAAAGGTTTAATAAATGTACTTTTTTTTTTTTTTTTTTTTTTTTTTTGATAAAGTACAAACTTGCATATGAGCATGGCTAAGATGATTCACTAAAACATTACATTTAAATAAATTGTCCAGCATTAATGGTAAACAAAAGACTAGAACTTACTAGAATTACAGTCTGAAACACGTTTATTTAAACAAAAACCATTACAACTAAAATAATATCTTAACAAAAAACAAACAATGCATAATTTCTAAGTAACATATAGCTAAACTTTTTTTTATTGAGTAGGAAATGAAAAAAAAAAAAAAAACGTAACCGTACTATTATAATAAATGCATGTGTATATATATATATATATATATATATATATATATATATATATATATATATATAAATGCATACATATATTTATATATATATATATAAATGCATACATATATTTATATATATGTATGTATGTATATATGTATATATGTATGTATGTATATATCTGTATGTATATATATGTATATATATATACATATATATGTATATATATGCATATGTATATATATGAATATATATGTTCATATATATGCATATATGTATATATATACTTATAATATAATATATATTTATAAGTATATATACATATATAAGCATATATATATGCGCATTTATATATGTATATATATATACATACATATATATAATATATATGCATATATATATGTACGTATGTATGTATATATGTATATATATGTATATATCTGTATACATATGTATATATCTGTATATAAATGTATGTACATATATATATATATATATATATATATATATATATATATCATGATGTAAAATTTATAAAAACTACACTTTTCAATATGTAGATTGCTTCTATCAATTTAAGAATCTATACAAAAACAGTTTCAACAAGATTTGTAAATGAAATATTTAATAAGCACCAATAAATTATTGTAGTAATGTTACTACCACTACTAAATACTGCTACTAAGATAATAAGTGACAATAATGATAATAATAATAATTATATTAATAATAATAATAATAATGAATAATAATGAATTGTTACCACTACTACTATTGTTACTAAAATAATAATTCACTCTATCCCATGATTGCAGCGCATTAATGGGGAGATCCCGTTCTTAATGTTATAGATGAAAGCTTTAATGAACGAAACATTTGATAAACACAATTAGTCTGTGAATCGCCTTTCTGATGCGCACCCTCATAAGTACTCTTCTCAAGATAGTTTAAAGGTGAGCGGAGAAAAAAATGGACGTTGTTTAAAGTGGCTGGTAAACGAAGAGGCAAAAACAAATGAGGTAAACAGTTTGTAGGAAAAAATAGGTATGAGTGAGAATGGACATCTTCACAGGAGATATGACTATTCATTAATTCTTTGCTCTCCATCTTTCGCAATGAACACTGTAAAAAGCTGATACCAAGAGACATTTATTTTCTTAATAGAAATGTTAATTTAAAGTACATGTGAAGGTATAGAATATGGTTTTACACTTCTTTATATTTATGTGAGCCACGTTTACATTTGCAGATACTTTTGTTTTTTGTGTAATCCTTTTTATACAGATATTTCTTATAACGCATATATATATATATATATATATATATATATATATATATATATATATATATATATATATATGTATATATATATAAATATATATACATATATCAATCCAATCCGACCAACATTTTATATCTCTCATCAAACCTTGTATTAAAGCGATCATGTCCTATCTCATCTCATTACTGAATCACACACCAAGTAGTTCATCTATGTTTCATGTACCTGGTAACTTTTCTTTTATGCTAATCAGGTTATTTGGTACGGTCTCTTCCATCACGTTATATTATTTCGTCTTAGAATTAATAAGGAAAGTACAAAGCTTATTCCATTTGATACAAAGGGTCTTGAATTCCCTTTATGTTTCGTGTCATGCTTTGAAGGCCTGTTATGCTTTAATATTTTCTAACCTTTGTTATGGTTCTAATTAAATTCTACTGAGGCCCTTGATCACTTTCTGAATTATGTCATGCTTTAGCATGAGTTATGTGCAGCGAGGTAACAGAGTTAAGGTGGAACTGACATGGCAATTGATGGTAAATTGAACCAAAGAGCAGTATATCTTCTGCTATTGACTGTTGCAAACATGTCACAGCAAGCAGTTTACTATGTGCAAAACACACACACACACACACACACACACACACACGCACGCACACGCACACGCACACGCACACGTACACGCACACACGCACACACACGTAGCAGCACGACCTGCAACCTGCAGTTGCATACTTCTCAGGTTTGGTCACCACCGTGTACTTAAGCTTCATCCTCCGGAACCGAGGCTCTCCCGGTAATCTCCACTTCACCTACTGCGCCCAGCGATAACGGGAAACAGTGATACTATATTTATATTCGTCTCCTTTCACTAACATAAGAGAATAAAATAATCATAATACCCCGTCTTTACCTATTTTTTTCATTTTATTTTTATTATCAACATAACTTTTAGATAAAAATAGACTTGACCAGCTATAAGATGATAATGAAAGGAACTATCTCTTTCTTTAAGCTGCTAATTTATCTATCTTTCCCCCTTTCACTTTTCTCTCACATCACCTGTTTTTTTCATAACGATCTTTTGTGTGGACAAACACTTTAAAATGAGATTCACGCGTGTTGGGGGAGGAAAACATAATTTTCAAAATCAATCAGAGTACAAGTGATTGATCATTCGTGTGTGAATGATTTTAAAAGACCAGTATGATTAAGGTCGATGATTGGTTTGTTATTGTAACCTTTGTTACTATACTACAGTTCAAATCAAATTTCTTTATCAACTACAATCAATAAAATATATAAATCTTTGATGAAAGTAAACTCAAATAAACAAAGATCAAAATGTATTAAATGACTCTTCACAGATGATTCATTAATCAATTCAATTAAAGTCTTAAATTTAACAAATGTCAAATTCGCTTACAACTCAGATTTATCAACATCATTTACAGCTTAATGTAAGGTATCATTTATGGACCAAAAAAAAAAAGAAAGAAAAAAAAGAATAAAAATTTAACTCAAATTAAACTTGTTTCTGCTTCAAAGTAAACATGATTAGCATGAACATTTGCATATAAGATTCAACAAACGAAAATGAATGGTGCCTTCGCTAATTTACAGGCATAAAAAGGGTAGTGTTGCCACATGACGATCTCTTTACAATTTTCGAGGCCCCAGACTAATATCCTAGACATTTAGAGCGTACCTTACGATTACCATGCGTTTGTTTTGTCTATATATTTATATTTTAATTATCCTTTATTATCTAATTAATAAGATGTGTGTTTTACATTAATTTACTAATGACTGAGATGGCGAACATATTTATCATAGTACCCAATACTCGTTTAATGAATCATATGAATAAATTGTTATGAGTATACATGGGTAATATAAAGTGAAACACAGGACTACATGACCTGTGGTGTCTGTGATTTGCATAAATCGGGAGCGGGTTTGTTAAGCTTCAAGTTGAGATGTACATTTTTTAGATGGATTGGCAAATGCCTCACGTGGAGGCTTCTAAATTAATATGAATTATGCAACATATAGACGTCTCACAGTCTGCGAGGAGCTATCGTCGTTCTTCATACCGACGGAATAAGTCATGGTGAGATCGCGCCACGATCTTTAGAAGCCGTTTGTAGATAAAGAAATGGACCATCAAATACTTTTTATACAGCACTGTTCTCTTGAACTTCAACATATATCCATCTCTTCCGTAGCTCTAAACAACTGCGGGAAATATAAACCTCCACAAACATGCATCTGTCTGCTCCACCTCTTGGTTCTTAATTGCTCTTTATTTATTTATTTATTTATTTATTTACTTATTTTTGGTTCACTTTGCTTGTGTTGTCACTCGATATTATTCGGTTATTTTGTTTTATTTCACATACAGATAATCAAACTTACGTATTTCTATTTTGTATTGACTCCAGTACAAACATAATAATGTTGTGTCGCAAAACCTACATTAGAAGGATTAAGGTGCTAGCTAGCTTGCCTCGCTATTCCAGAACACTTCGTCGATTTTTCATACTAGCTTGTGTAAAGGGTAACGACAGACTGTTTTTTCCTGACTGTACACCAGAATCAGAATATATGCACTTAACTGTGGCTCTAAGCTTTACCATTACTCAAATGTCAGACTGTGTTTTGTCAGGCCCCCATGCTACTTCAGAAATAAAATCCACAGTTGCAATATCACACGTTTTCATTTACCTGGCTTTCTTTCTTAACTTATTTCTGAATATCTTCATAATTTGTAATGTTTTCATATATTAGACATAGTTTCCAAAAAGGAATCATCAAGGATATTTGGCAATGACCAAGATTAGATTAAATTTGGTTACTTATATAAATGAATTGGTAACAATATGAATAATTAGGAAAAACAAAATTCAAGGAAATCTACATACTATAGAATGATTTTTCATAATATTTAAGAGTTATATGTTCAATGAAAGTACAATACTTACAAGCAAATATACAAAAACGATGAACATTTGTTCCAAAAATATCCCAGACAGTTAGAAGAAGCTTTTCATAATATTTATATCAATTCAAATTCAATACACATTACATATTCAATATATAATTAACTCAATTACCTCTGGTTACATCCTTTACCGCCTATACGACTAGTAACTTGAGAGAAACAATTACACTTTGTTAATATACTAGCAGATAGCCAAGTTATTCATAATTACCATAATTACTAACAATTAACCCGTGAACCCCTTTCTAGAATATCTATACAAATACAAATGACAAAAGCGTAAGGGGGACTTCAGTGCTATTGTTCATACGAAACAGCTGTAAACAGCTTAACCACCGTATTATCGAGTTTCCCTATTGAATGGTTTGACTTTTATCAGCATCCAATCGACATGCTCTTAACACAACAAACTACCAACATTACACGACATAATACTAAAAAAAAAAAAAAAAACATTAACATCAACACCACACTCCCATTAAGCCAACGTCACACCTTTCAACAGAAATATACCCAACCACAAGATTATAACGCGAGTCACTATTTTCCCTCCCGTATCAAAAAAAAAAAAAAAAAAAAAAAAAAAAAAAAATGTTACGTCCTAAAATAAAGCAAAGATCACTGTTTACCTTTATGGATTCCCTCCCTCCCTTTCCTCCCCCTCACCCACTCCTGTTTTTTTTTTCTCTCTCTCCTTGATGGACATGTTTAGACGAATTATGTCTTCAGGGCTACGGGCCAAGTAGTCCCCTAATGGGCTTTCCGGAGATCAAAGTCTACAATAGCGAGTCTTATGTGTTTGTGTGTGTGTGTGGGGGGGGGGGGGACATGGCCGATATCTGAAGGTCACTGGGAACGAATCTCGCGTCATTTATTTCATCTTTATTACTATTGGTGTGTATGATGATATTGTCATCGTTATTATCATTATCATTATTATTGTTGTAACCATCGGCATTATTCCTATTATTATTATTTAGCTAAATATTGATATTAATATTTTGCTTAATATTGATATTAATATTTTGCTTAATATTGGTATTAATATTTTACTTAATATCAACATCATCATTATCGTCATTATTATAAGTGTTTTTTTTTCTATCATAATTATTGTTGTTATCATTAGTATTATTACTATTAATGTCATTGTTATGAGACTATCATTGTTACTATTGTAATTATTGCGCTAATAAATATTATTATCAATGGTAGTAGTTTTATTGTCTAGCAATCTTGCTGAACTGCATTCCAACCCCTCGCCGCCAGTGGATAGAAACCCCGGCCATTCTGTGCACAGAGGGGGTAATTTAGGAGCAAATATACACAGACACCCTGTCACACCAAGAACAACCATTGTAACAAATGGAATTATACTAAATTATTATTTTAACTATCATATAGCTACTATTGTTATTGTTTATACTGTTTATACTATTATGATTATAATATTGATAATATTGATAATTAGATTGATGATAAAAATCATTAATATCACCATATGTTTTCTCATCATCATCATAATTTTAGTGACAGAAGTAGTAGTAGTAACATTATCATTATCATTATCATAATAATTTTAGTAGCAGTATCAAGATTATTATCAGCAGCATTATTATTGATGTTATCATCAACATCATTATTATTATCATCATTGTTATCATCATCATCGTCAATTTCATCATTATCATCGTTACTACTATTATCATTATCTCTGGTATAGTTATCATCGTCAGTGTTATTACTATTATCATTATCATTACTATTAAAACTGTTATCATTATCGGCATTGTTATCGGTGCAATAATTATTAGAATCAAATCAATTCATTAGTTTATATGCAGATAAGTATCTGAATCACAATTACAACATACTTTTTATAATGTATTGTAATCATTGTTTTGTTAATACTGTCTTTTGAGTCGTTCAGATGCATCATATTATAATGCATTTATGTGATACTCTTTTTATGTATCTTCGTATATTTGTTATAAATAAGAAGTCATTAATGTTACAAAGGATAAGTAGCTTACAGAATTTAATTGGATCAAAATCGAATATTTCCTTTTCTCTGAGGTATATTTTGATTTCAAAACAGACATTTCTTTGATAAAAATTTGTCGCATTAAATTACTATTCACCTGACACAACCGCTTCCTTTTTATGCTTATTGCTCGTACCGAGGATATATATACGACAAATATTAAAAAGCTGAAATTATGAAATTTTGAAGGTATTGATAATTATATGCCATAATTATATACATATATATATATATATATATATATATATATATATATATATATATATATAAATATATATATATATATATATATTTATATATATATGTATATATATACATATATATACATATATAATTATACCTCAGTAGCTTTTCCTCTCACATAAACATTACTACACGGCATAGGATTCGGCGAAGGGAAAGTCTACAATGTATATCAGTGTTGTGTGTGCGTGAATGTACTTTATTTCATATGTTAAATGTATATGTTGCTTCCAGAACTGAAACAAAACCATCAGACAAAATAGATTATCGGTCAACCAATCATAACATTTCATACTTTAACTGACGAACGTTTGACAGTATAATATGCATCACAGTACATCGCTCTATGATACATGCATACATATGTTATATATATATATATATATATATATATATATATATATATATATAGAGAGAGAGAGAGAGAGAGAGAGAGAGAGAGAGAGAGAGAGAGAGAGAGAGAATGAGATTAGAGTTAAAAGAATAATCAAGATGTATTTTTTGTTGAAATGATAATATAATAAAAAAAAGATCACATTATAAAATATTTTTATTGGACAATTGTTCTAGATAATGTTTCTTAAATCATGTTGAATGCTCCGTTTTATCTACCCCTTTTTAAAATTAGTTTAAATACCGCTTTACTTACTACCTTTTTAAGTGCCCTGTTTTGATATCTTAATTTAAAAAATGGCTGTCGTAATTAACACACAATGATAAGAAAAAAGAAATAACAACAAGAACAATCACAATAGAAAGGAGATGGGAAACGACTTAAGTCATCAGTAGACGGAGATATCTATATCAACTGAACCCATATGTTACTTCTTATCCACTTTTTATCAATTTATAAATAAACCAATGTTAATATGCGGGACTTCTGTTGTAATAAGTATTCCAACTAAAGTTACACTCGTACAATGTAGAAAACTGGTGTCTATCATAAAACCTGGATATTCTCAGCTCTTACGGATGGGAAGTTGCCTGGCTACTGGGAGCAAAATCAAAGAATTGGCATTCACCGTACTGTCACTGTGCAGCAGGAATAGATACAAATGTAGTTACATGTATGCATTCTATTGTAACTAGGGAAATACAAGTTGGTAAACACACACACACATGTATTCTATATATGTATGTATATATAAATATATATGCCTAAATATATACATATGTTTATATACATGTATGTGTATACATCTAAATACATATATACACATACGCATACATACATACACACGAGGATGTGTATTTGAAGCAAAGGGAAAATATTTTTCACAAAGCTTTTTCTTTGTTTTTCCCTTTGTTTTCATCTTGAACTTGCCTCAAGCAGGTTCATAGGCGATTAGTAATAGAAAAAATAATTAGCTGTTTGCAGAAAAAAAACAATGCTGTATAATTACAAGGTCACACGAACAGCTACATTATAACGCAAAGACCTGTCTTTCCGAAGCCAGTGTAAGATCGACATTTTGCCGTTCCACATGTCAACTAGTGGATGTGGACATCCGGATCCGCAGGTCTCTGTCAAGGGCCCTTAATGCCCGTTAGCTGTCCAGATTCCGAGACGAACACTGCGGGCAAATTGCCAAATGCTCAGCACACTCATTGTCGCAAATTTGCACTTGAAGGGTGAGATTAATGATGCCAGCGGGACGCTTTTAAAGTTTTAAACATTTAGTAGTTCTTATAAGATTGTGAATGGTATAAAAAATATCCATTCATACATTAAAAAATACAGAAAGTTTCCACTTTTGGCCACTCCATTCAATGCTTTTTAGTTTTGCTCAGCATCCTAAAAGTATCCAAATAATCCTTCCGTATCTGTGCTGGGAACCCTGCTTTTTGGTTTCATCCGCAGTTTGTTTCGTGCCATGACTTGGTGGTTTACGGTTTCAATATATATATATATATATATATATATATATATATATATATATATATATATATATATCTATCTATAAATATATATATATATATACATTATACATAACTAATTATCACACATACACACATGTACATATATACATATATATTGTCGTTTAAACATTTCCGAAACTTTGAAACATGCTTGCCCTTTACGCACACACTATCGGAACCTGCTAAAACATTTTTTGCTTCTTATCAAAATGTATGCCTCTAACTTGATAAGGTTTGATACACTCAAGCTAGTCAATCGAAGCGCAATAGTTTTCAAATATATTTCACGTAGCCACAGATAAGGATTTATATTTACATAAATTACGAATCGCATCGTAAGTTTCCTAATAAAACTTTTCATTGTAAAAGTGCATAAAATGTTT
>NC_061832.1:11282245-11284745 GCF_019202785.1 Penaeus chinensis
TGACAACAACAGTCTTAATATCCGATGTTTTTTCTTGTTTATTATTATTATTATTATTTTTTTTTTTTTTAATTATTTCTTTGCTAGGCTATTTTTTCGCTGACAAATATTGAGGCGCTTAAAAAAAATTGAAAAACATGAATAGAGAAGAGAGAGGGGGGGGGGGGGGGGGGAGTGAAAGGGAGAGAAAGAGAGAAAAAGCGAAAGTGAAGCAGATAGAGAGAAGGAAAGAGAAAGGGGGTGGGGGCACGTATTGGACCTTACACGAGTAGGGTGAGCTTAGAGTTTAAGATATATAGATGCCTTGATTAAATTAGGGAGAGAGAGAGAAGGAGATAATCAGGCACATAGATAAATTAATGAATAAAAGCTAAACAAACTTTTTTTGCAGAGGGAAAACATCTTTTATGATGAGAACCATTAATATTCCCTTTAACATTGAAAGGGTGGGTGGGGGGTGCGTTTGTTAATCCTTTAGGTAAGCTAGACAAGAAGACGGGGTAAGGGAAAGGGAGGTAGACCTTTGGAAGTCCTTTAGGTAAGCTAGACAGGGATTTAGGGTAAGGGATAGGAGCAGGAAATTGGTTGGAGGAGTGTAGGGGCAGTGATTAGAGATATGGGTAATGGGTATCGTAAAGTCCTCCAGGGTGGACTAGATTATTAGATTATTCGGGGCAATAACAACCTATTATAAGGTCATGAGAATAAAGTTGGTCTCGTTATCGCTGGTACTTTGAAAACTCGGATGCTCCAACGGCAGCCTTGGATAGATTTTTCTTTTCTCTCATTTTATTTATTTATTTTCTTTTTTTTTTCTCACACTGGGTTTTTGGCTTCGCTTAATATATTTAAGCATCTGCTCTCTTTTTTTAGCATCATTATTCTGTTAATATCATTGACTTTGTCTTTCTAACTATCTTTGTATTATTATCTTTATTATCAGTGTTGTCCTCTTCATTAGTATTATCATTATTACAGTTATTATTACTATCATCATTATTACTATTATCATTATTATGTCATTATAATTAAAACAATTATCATTACTGTTATTATAAATGTTTTCGTCATAATAGTTATCATTATTATTATTATTGTTACTAGTACCACTGTTATCATTATCCTTATTATTTTCATCATCACCAACATATCCTTATTATCATTGTTACTGTTATTACTTCCTTTATTTGACTTTTGTCGTTGGTCTTTTGTTGTTATTATGGTCATCATTATTCTAAAGCTTATATTTTTTTGGTAATTTGTTGTTCTTGGCTTTAACTTAATCTATCTTTTCATTTATTTGTTTGTCCCTAGTTTTATCAATTTCTTTGTTACTTTTCCTGTTATCATATATTATTATTTTATGATTTTGATTATAATTGGCGTTATTACAATCATTATTATTATTATTGTTATTATCATTATTATTATTACAATTACTATTACTACTTGTATTATCAGTAATAGTAGTAATATTGTTATTATTATCATTATTATTTGATATTTCTACTGTTAATCATCATGAATGTTTTTATTATTATCTAATATTTTTCATTGATAATTATCATAAATATTTACATAAATAAATTTGAAATAATAATAGTAGTAGTAGTAATAATAATAATAATAATAATAATAATAATAATAATAATAATAATAATAATAATAATAATAATAATAATAATAATAATAATAATAATAATAGTAATAATAATAATAATAACATTAGAAAAGTATCCTCATAGATTCGTAATAAAATTGTGATTTTTTAATGTTAACGTTATCAATTATCACCCCATTAGTAAATTATAATAATAAAATAATACTATGAAAAGTCAAAATATCTTTTATATTATATTTGAGAAAGATTATCAATTCTTGTCTCTTAATGTCTTATTTAAAAAAAATAGTTGTATTGCTGCCGTAATAAACATTATGATAAAATGATAAACAAATTTTTAATGATAATATTAATAAATTATTACAACCTGTATAGATAAGAAACTACGTTAAGTCATCAGTAGACAAAAGCATTAAACTGGCAGCTACTCGTTAAGTAACCATCGTAAATACTGTAATTTTTGAAAAAGCAAATAAATTGATGACAATAAGAAAACAAAAGTTAAACGTATTCTATCTCTTTATGAGTGAGATATTAATGATCCCGTAAGTCGACGATAAAGATAAGTCCAATCAACGAAGTTGAACCTCGCCCGGCTATACCCGTGAGGGTAGCACGGCCTGTGTCCTAATGCCGACTCGCTAGCGTATGTCAGCTGCTGCTGACTCGGGTAAGCTTAGTCCTTACCCGCCGTGGTGCCCAGCCACAGCAGTAACCTCCTGGCGACAATTGCAACTTCTCGCGCGTGGGCGGGGCGCAAACCGCCGACCTCTCGGATGACACGTTCCCACTGTACTAACCCGGAGGCTAAATTAATGATCTTTACGCGTGCGGGACACGCGGAAAAACTGTGAGAGTGTGAGTGTGAGTTTGAGTGTG
>NC_061832.1:11297245-11307245 GCF_019202785.1 Penaeus chinensis
TATTATTATTATTATTATTATTATTATTATTATTATTATTATTATTATTATTATTATTATTATTATTATTAATGTTATTATTAGTCATGTAATTACAAATATAATTGCTATTAATGTTCTTGTGATCATTATTGATATTATTACTTTCATTATTATTCGTGTTTTGTTCTTATTATTGTCATCATTATTTTATACCGTATTATTATTTGTGTAATTTGTTGTTCTTGGCTTTATTTATCTGTTTATCATTCTGTTCATCTGTTTGTCTTTTTTACCATTTCTATAACTGTAATTATAATTATCGTTATTTGTATTATTTTTATTTTTCGTATCGTTGTTTTCATTATCAATATTATTATTATTATCGTAATTATTATCACTATTATTATTATTATCGTAATTATTATCACTATTATTATTATTAGCATTAGAATCATTATATTAGCATTATTATCATCAACTTCATTCTTCTTATCATTATTACTAACTATAATTTTAGCATTATCACTATAGATAGTTGAAATAACATTGGTATTATTATCATTACTTATCATTTATTATTGATTATTTATTATTTAGTTATTAATTATTAATTATTAATTATTAACTAATGATTAATAATAATAATAATAATAATAATAATAATAATAATAATAATAATAATTATTATTATCATTATCACTATTACTATTGTTGTTGTATATCATCACATTTTACATAAAAATGAGGTGCCTTCATGAAAATATATTTCAAGCGTAAACTAATTAATGAATAAAGCACAACTAAATTAAATTGCTAATAATAATGGTAAAAATAATTTTAAAATAGTAATCCCAATGGTTTATTATCGTTAACGTTTTTATGTCAATAACCATCCCATTAGGAAATATTAATGATAATACAAAACAAAATAATGATATTAATTATCACTTTTCATTTATATCTATTTAGTATTATACAATAAAAAATACTGCATTTTTGTCGTAATAAAGATCTTATTCTTGGGAGACGGTGCCAAGTCCTCAGTAAACGGAAGTATTTATCTGCCATCATGAGTAACAATCCTGAAGGCAACAAAGAATAATTTTTACTAAGAAAAACAAAATAAAAGTAAACATAGAAAACCAAAAAATTATTATTATATGAAGGATAAAGGGAAAGGAAAGGGTGTGAATTTCCTTTTGGTATTCTAGACATGAAATCGGGGTAAGGGAAGGGAAGTAGGACTCTGCAATTCTTTTAGGTAAGATAGACAGGGGATAAAGGTAAAGGGGGCTGGCTGGATATTGGTGGTGGTCGGTATCGTATATTTCTGTAGAGTGGACTAGAGAGAACCACATTCACCCCAATTAGATTAATAAGGGCAATACCAGCCTGTTACTAAGCCATTATAGTAGATTTATTATCATTATATTTTTCTTTTCACTATCATTATAATTAGAATTGTTATTACTATTATTAATGTTCTTAATAGTATAGCTATTATTACATCTGTTATTACCATCATTATTTTCATGATCACCATCATATCATTAAAATTATTAATGCTATTACTGCCATGACGGGCCTTTTGTTTGATTATTTAGGTAATTTGTTGTTCTTGGCTTTACTTATCTGTTTATGTATGTTCATTTATTTGTTTATCACTACTTAAATCACTGTCTTTGTTACTATTTTTGTCATGTATCATTACTATTATAATTTTATTTATAAATATCATTATTACTATTATCATTGTTATTATCATCAATATTTTTATGATTATCATAATAATGATAATAGTAATTAATGATATTATTATTAAAAGTAGTAGCATTATTACTATTATCACAGCTGCTACTTTTATTATTATTAGTAGTAGTATTGTTATCATCATTATTATCATAATTTAATATTCATATTGTCAATGATCATATTTTTACATCAAAATGAAGCAACTTCAATTTCGTAGTCAAGTTTAATTTACTGACAAACGGACAAAACAAGCAATTTGAAATGATAATAAGAATGATAATGTAAGAAAAGTTTCCTCATAGATTCGTAATATGATGTGTGTATGATTTTTTAATGTTCATATTGTCAATTATCACCTCATTAGTAAATAATAGTAATAATGATTATGATAAAGATAAAAAAAAATAATAAAAAAATATATTGATGATAATAAAAAAATATATAAAATAAATAATATAAAATAATACTAATAAAATATATTAATAATAAAAAAGAAATAATGAAATAATGATAATAATAATTTAAAAATAATATTGAAATTAATGTTAACTAACAACGACAACAACAACAACAACAATAATAATAAATAAAACATTATAATGATAATAATAAAAACAATAATAACAAAAAAGCAATAATAAAAAATAATAATAGAACAATATTAATAGAAATAAGTAATAATAAAATAATTGTAATAATAATAATATATAATAATAATGAAAATAATAATAATAAAAAAATAGTAAAAAATACTACTACTAGTACTACTAATAATAATAGTACTAGCAATAATAGCAAAACAAATGTTTATATTTCTTTTAATAATAATCATATTTCTAGATAATAGCTGTATCGTTGACATAATAAACATAACAATAAAAATATAATAAAATAGACAATAACAAAATAATGATTAAATCAACCATAATCAACAATCAACAATCATCTGATGGAGATAGGGAAAATAATAATGAATATTATGAGCGCATACGCCCCACAGCAAGGTTGCACAGGTGAAGAAAATAAGTTTTGGGAGGAGCTGGGCGAGGAGGTAAGAAAAGTACCAGCTGAAGAGAAACTCTGGGTTGGAGGCCTCCCTAACGGAAGCCGCCATCAAGGAAGACATGCGGTCCGTGGGTGCGAGGGAAGTAGACACCCAAGAGGAAAAAATATGGAAGGCTTTCGAATCTGCCGCAGTGACCCCAGAAATGGGAGAAGCTTGAAGAAGATCAACCATATCATTTATCAGGATATGTAGTGGAATTAGCAGTAGACAAAAAACATTAAACTGCCAGCCAGGATCATTGGAATTCGTTATGATTTAGTAATCTAGCCACCGGGATGGCAAGACAGCTCAGCTTGGCTCAACTCCCAAGCCCAGTTAAATAGAGAGGGTTGGGGTCAGGAAGGGAATATGCAATAAAATTAACGCCAAAACTTTTCATGAATGAGTCGAAATCATAGAAGTGGACCAAATGCTAGGATGCCACCCGGAAGTGGACCACAGACACATCGCCCTAACTCTGTGGACATGCGAGGGCTACCGCATCAAGAACGGATGCGGACAAAGAAATCAGTTCAAAATTTGCGGATTGGGACTCTCAGTGTTGGAACAATGACGGGAAGTGGACGCGCTATGGTAAACCTCATGATTGAAAGGAAAGTGGATGTACTGTGCAAGGAACGAGATGGACAGGAAACAAGGCAAAAGAACTTGGTGAGGGATTTAAATTAATATATGGAGGAGCTGACAACAATAAGAGAAATGGTATAAGAATTATATTATTCCGAGGTTTGAAGGACTTGGTTGCAGAAGTGAACAGGAGAAATGATCGGATTATGTGGGTGCGGCTGGCGCTAGAAGAATTTTCAGCAAATATTTTCAGTGTATATGCGCCGCAAACGGGATGTACAGAGGAAGAAAAGGAACAATTTTGGACTGATCTGCAAGAAGAAATGGAAAAGGTTAATAAAGTGAAAGATGCATAGTTGGAGGAGACATGAATGGACATATTGGAAGTGGATATGATGCAATTAGCTGGATACATGGGGGAAATGTGTATGGAGATGGAAATGAGGATGGAGAGAAGATAATTGACTTTGCTTTATCCCTAGATATGGTGATTGGAAATACTCTATTGCGTAAGAGAAATGAACACCTAATTACTTACCGTAGTGGAAAGAGAGCAAGTCAGATAAACTTTCTCCTCCAGCACCGTAGAAACATCAAGGAGTTTAAAAACTGTCAGGTAATACTGGGTGACCATGTGACGTCACAACATCGGTTGGTAGCCATCGACCTCGCCATTGCTGTTACACGTAGGTAGAAAAGGAAAGTCACCATGGAGAAGAGAATAAAGTGGTTCAAACTGAAAGATCATGACCTAAAGCAGTAGTTTAAAGATTGAGTTCTAAGAGATATTGATCTGGAAATCGAAGATGTCAACAAATGAGTGAATGCAAACCTTATTGGAGTTGGGAAAGAAGTGCTTGGTGAGACTAGTTGCAAAAAATGGTAAAATAGAGAAGCGTGGTGGTTCAATGAAGAAGTACAAGAAAAAGTGAAATCGAAGAAGATTGCCAAGAAAAGATGGGAAGAAACTAGAAGAGAGATTTTGACGAGGTGGAAAGGTTACTTTGAGAAGTTAACGAACGAAGAAAATGAAAGGTGCCTTTTAGGAGATGCAGAACCAAACAACCAAGAGGTAGCAGAAGTGACGAAACAGGTGACCACAGCACTGAGGAAGATGAAGAATGGTAAATCGACAGGGCCAGATGGCATACCAGTTGAAGTTTGGAAGGCGATAGATGGAGATGAGTTGACATATTGCATCAACTCATGAAAGAAATAGTAGAAGTCATACCAGAGAAGTGGAGCGAGAGTCTTAATACCGATCTTTAAAGAGAAAGGAGATATACAAAGTTGTGAAAACTATCGTGGTATTAAGTTGATGTCCTACATCTTGAAGCTGCTGGAGAGGATCCTAGATAGCAGACTAAGACAAGTAGTCCACATTGGAAGACAACAACTTGGATTTATTAAGGGAGTTGGAATGGTTGACAGCATCTTCTCGCTCAGGCAAACTATGGAGAAAAATCATGAAAAGCAAAAGGTGCTGCATATGGCTTTTGTCAACTTGGAGAAAGCATATGACAGGGTCACACGCAAAGAAGTATGTAGGGGATTGAGGGAGAGAGGAATGTAAGAGAAGCATGTAAGAATAGTACAAGAATGCTACAAGGATGTAACAACGGAGTACAGTTGGTACAACTGACAGTTTCCATGTGCAGGTCGACTTACATCAGGGGTCTGCACGAAGTCCACTACTATTCAACATAATATTTGATGTTATCACTGAAAATGTGCATGAATATCCGCCTTGGTGTATACTCTACACTGATGACATTGTATTAGTGGCCGAGAGTAGAACAATAGAGAGGAAGCTAGAAGAATGGAGAGTTGCGTTGGAAAGTAGAGGAATGAGGATTAGTAGATTCAAAACTGAATACTTCATGATGGGTACGAGTGGCGACCAGCAAGCCACAATTAAGTTGAGTGGCGCAGATTTGAAGAGAGTAAAAACCTGGGATCAGTGGTAAATGAGACAGGTGGAATGGAGAGGGAAGTGGTATTTAAAATCCAGTGTGGTTGGAACAATTGGAGGAAAGTCTCTGGCGTGATATGTGACAAGAGAGTACCAGTGAGACTGAAAGGTAAAGTTCACATGGCAGTAGTCAGATCTGCCTTGATCTACGGCCTGGAAGCAGCACCTCAGAAGAAGTCTGAAGAGAAGAAGATGAATAGGGCAGAAATGAAAATGTTGAGATGGATGGTAGGAGTGACAAGAAGAGATAGAATCAGGAATTAATAAATCAGAGGAACAGTTACAGTAGTTGAGGTGTCAAAGAAGATTCAAGAGTCAAGATTGAGATGGTGTGGACATTTGAGAAGAAGAGTTGGCGAAGATCATGTTGGAAGATAAATCATGGAGATGGAAATACAAGGAAACAGAAGAAGAGGGAGACCTAAAACTAGATGGATAGATTGCATAAACGGAGATCAAAGGGAAAAAAATATTGATAGAGAGATGGCAAACAACCGGAATACATGGAGAAAACTGATTCAAAACGGCGACCCCGTATAGGGAATAAGCTGGGAAGAAGTTATGATTAAATTTAGTAGGAAACAAAATATAATAAATAACAATAAAAAAAAAAAAAGTTATACGAATTCTTTCTCTTCGGAAAAGAGGTAGCAGAGATCCCATTTTATTTATATGTACTTTTCTTTTTAAATATTCTCTAAGAAAAAAATCGCTGTATTGCGGGCGTCTCAACAGCACATCTTTCTGCGAGCGGGACACCTCCAGCTAATGTTTTCCTAACTTAAGCACTGCTTTTCTTTCTCTCTCTCTCTCTCTCTCTCTCTCTCTCTCTCTCTCTCTCTCTCTCTCTCTCTCTCTCTCTCTCTCTCTCTCTCTCTTTATCTATCAATCTATTTATCCATCTATCACTCTTATCTATCCAGTTTACCTATCCCCTGTGCCTTATACAAACGGCCTCCACAAAGATTACTTTGAATATTTTAGAAAATCTCCTACGTATCTAATGGAGACCAGCCACCGGTTTCATCAAGGGAAACGTGGAATATATGAGCAACCCCATTTTTCATTGCTGCTTTACTACGGTAAAAATAACCTTCTCTTTGTTTATTATTTTTCTATTGCAGTAAAAAGAAGAAAAAAAAAAAAAAAAATCGATTCACTTTCATTCTTTCCTGTGAAAGTAATTGTGTTATTTCTTCCCCGTGGAGTTATCGTCTTTCTCGTTTTTCGGTGTGGAAATAATTGCCTTCTATAGTCTTATACGTGGAGAAAGAAGGAAAGAACGAAAAAAACAAAAAACTGTGAACATAACCACACAATGTTGTAATTCTCGGTGGAAATAAGCGCTTTATTATTGTTTTTCTTCACCCACAATGTAAAACTAGATTTATTGAATAAATCTAGTTTTACATTGTGGGTTTTCTACCATAGTATCAACACGGTAGAGTGTTTTTAGCATTCATTATCAATTATCATAAATGTATGCATCAAGCATAACGTACAGAGAAACTGACAAACATATATTGATTTGAAATAATAATAATGATAATGATAATAGTAATAGTAATAGTAATAGTAATAGTAATAGTTATAGTAATACTAATACTAATAATAGTAATAGTAATAGTAATAGTAATAGTAATAGTAATAATAAAAGTAATAGTAATAGTAATAGTAATAATTATTAATGATAATGATAATGATAAGTATAATGATAATAATAATAATAATAATAATGAGAATAATAATAATGAGAAAAATAATAATGAGAATAATAATAATGAGAATAATAATAATAATAATAATAAATGGAGAATAATAAGGAGAAGAAGAATAAGGAGAAGAAGAATAAGAAGAATAAAAATAAGAAGAAAAAGAAAAAGAAGAAGAAGAGGAAGAAAAAGAAGAAAAAGAAATAATAATAATATCAATAATAATGATAATAAAATTAATATTAATATTAATATTAATAATAATAATAATGATAATAATAATATTAATATTAATGTATACTGTTTTTGTTCATTTGATGATAATACTGAAGATGATGGCTGTGATATCTAAAGTAATGATAATGCAGCCTGCACTGCAAATCTCTGAGTAGTAAAGTAGTTTTAATTGATGGCAATATATAAAATCAAAGACGCCGATAGTAATGAAAGTGGCAATTATGATTATTTTTAGGACGATAGTGATTGTTATGACAAGATTGATAATAATGAGATAATAATGATAATGAAAATAACAAGAGAAATAACAAGAGCAAACCTACAAAAAAGCAATAATGATAATGATATTAATAATAATAATAATAATAATAATAATAATAATAATAATAATAATAATAATAATAAAACTAATAATGATAACGATGAAGATATTTTCGTCATTATTAACAATTGCATTGAGAAAGAGAGAGAGAGAGAGAGAGAGAGAGAGAGAGAGAGAGAGAGAGAGAGAGAGAGAGAGAGAGAGAGAGAGAGAGAGAGAGAGAGAGAGAGAGAGAGAAAACATTTCTGATAGTCAACCTACTCCATGCGACCATTCCATGTGGTCAGCCAATTCCATGCCACCAGATTCATGCGGCGGGGCAATTCCATGCGGTCTGCGGGGACAATTACCCAGTGCCTAACCGTAGTTAATACTCATAATAAGCGACCATACTTAACAATATCGCCTGTTATATGTCTTCAGAGATAGTCATTAAATAAAAGGAATTAAATTGATAAGAAAACTGGTGCAAATGGTCTTGATAAATACAATTCAGACAACACGGATTTAATAGAGGTTATCATGTGGCATTTTGTACGCATAACTGTAGTAGGTATGTTTTATACTTAATGGGAGAATATATATGTGTGTGTGTGTATTGCATATATATATATGTACATACACACACACATTTAAAGCATACTTATATTTGCACTGAAAATTATGATGATATTGGTGTTTTTGATGAAGACAATGATGGTAACAACAGTCATATGGATGATAACAATTCAGTATTAAGGATAATAATGAAATGTTACTATTGTTTTTCATAGTAATGATGATGATGATGATGATGATGATGATGATGATGATGATGATGATGATGATGAGGAGGAGGAGGAGGAGGATGTCAAAACTAACAGGAATAATGATAATCATAATAATGATAATGATAAAATAATGATAACAATAAGAATGGTAATTAGGATAATGACAGTAATGATAACGAAAATGATAGTGATAGTAATAATGATCACAGTGATATTAATGGTAATGGTAATACTAACAGTGACAATAATAACAGTTAGTATTAACAGTGAAAACGAGATAATACCACAACATCAATGATAATGATAATAACAGAAATGAAAAACAAGAACAAGAAGAGTGGAACTCAAATGACCGTATCACTTTTTTTCTCTCCCTTTGCTTTTATTATAAGAAAAAAAAAAAAAAAAAAAATTCACCCCGTCTTTAGGATTAAGCTTTTCCACTTATGCTTACCGATATGAGTTTTCATAATGTGTTTTGTAACAGTTGTTGTTGCATTCCTATCTGTAACCATAAACAATCTATACTGTGTGTGTGTGTGTGTGTGTATGTGTGTGTGTGTGTGTGTGTAGCCTACGTATGCTATATATGTATCGTATATGTGTATATATGTATGTATATATATATATACATGTACGTATATGTGTATATATATATAAATATATATATATGCATATATATGTACGTATGTGTGTATATGTGTCTGTGTGTATTTGCAAATAGGTAAGTATCTGTGCACATGTATGCATGTACCTATCTATGAATGTACAGGATGTATGTCTAAGTGTATGTACGTAAATCTGTCACAGCCACTTCTTTCCCCCAAATCACACCGCCACAAATGCATGTCGGTTCCACAGGGTTAAATAAATCACTTGACTTTCACGATAACAATCCAGTCTGCTCTGGCTTCCTATAAGGCAGTTGAAATACATCTATACATTGGATTGCAAATGTTGCTTATTGGAGTTACAAAATGAATAAATAAATAATTGAATAATATGGAAATAAAAACAAATATCATACCTTTATATGCCGAATTGAAATCAAATGTTTACTTAATTAAATAATTGAAAGGCATCCCAGATATCGAGATTGAAAACAGTTTGAATATAAGTCAGTATATTTCAAGCTAAAGGAATGAATATTCTCGAGGTCTGAGAACTACTGTGGATTATTTTGTCTCTGAAAGATGGTAAATAAGTGAAGTAATCGTGTATCAAGTTTGTGAAGTCTGTGTGAAAAAGAAAATAGTGAGTATGGAGTAATTTGTCTACTTTCGGGAAATCAGAACATTTGCTTAAATGAATAATGAACCAACACCCGTGGGATCTCTGCATGACGAAATGGATTCTTCGAAGTTAATTGAAAGAAAATGAAATATCTGCTAAAATTCGTATGAATGTAATATTTATACATATTGTAGTACACTGTATTTGGCATATATCGATATTCATCTATCTATATGTCTGTCTGTCTATCTGTATAGCAGTCTGTCTAGCTATTTGTCGATCCATCTGTGAAGATAACACGTGAGAAGGTTTAAATATCTATGGGTTGAAATATATAGTGATGACTCACCTCTCTCTCTCTCTCTCTCTCTCTCTCTCTCTCTCTCT
>NC_061832.1:11322245-11332245 GCF_019202785.1 Penaeus chinensis
CAACTTAGCACAGAAACATGACCTGAACAAGAGAAACGGATGTCATTTTCTCTTTGTATATATATATAAATATATATATATATATATATATATATATATATATATATATATATATATATATATATATATACTACGCACGGAAAACATACCAAGACCAGTAGCGAAGTTCGTTAAGCATAACGACATCTTACAAACACCGCTCTAGCCCCAAGATACGTGGCCATTGTTCATTGATTGTATGTGACAGTGATTCGCCATTTGTTTTTGTTTTTTCAAGGAATTTCTGTTTCCGTACACTGGTGTTCAACTCAACCACGATACCAACATGGCCGCTGCCTGTACGGTGAAAACATCACTTAAAGAGGGTCTAAATCCAGAGTAAATGACAGGAGAGATCGGAAAACTTGTCAACACAGAGCGATAATGAACAGAGAGGATATATTTTTCTCTTTTATTTTGTCTGAAGAGGAATCCTAGATGTTTTAGATGTGGATTCTAAAACTATCCGAAATTATAAACCCATTTGGAACTTCCTTGCAGAAATGGACTGCAAAACTTATATATTGGAAAGGGAAGTGGGAAAGCCCTATTGTTAATCTAAGAAGGAATAGCTATCCTTAGGTATAAACGACAAAAACTCTGATAAAAGAAGAAAAATAGCAAGCAGCCGCAGAGGTACTTCACGAAGGCCATCAGGAACGTGAGCGGAAAAGAAACAAAATATTTCTACAAGTCTAAAACATTTCACGAATCTGCATATGACGCCACATAACAGTGCATGGCGACAGGGAAGCTAAAACATGGTGGCGTTTCTGCAGATACAACGCAGTGACGCGGAGTGTAACTGAGAACTCTGCATACTGAACTATGCAATAAAACTGACAAAAGAAAAAATGTCGAGAACAGAGTAGAATTCTCCAGTGCTTTTTGACACCCAGTTCACCTTGGCAAATGTCATCCCCAGATGCTAGAAACTGAAAAGCTTAAGAGACTAAATGGGGACCAAAGATGAATAAAAAATAATTTAGAAAAACTATTGGGTAGGGATGAAGATGAAGAAACATAAAGAGAATTAGAAGAAGAGGGAAGAAAGAAGAAAGATCAGCAGGCATCAGTAAACTCCTATGAAACTCATCAAGGACATGGTAATATCAACAGAGATTTAAAATTACGCCACTCTGAATCCTTGGCAAGGAGGTCTCCCCCGCCAGAATGGGTAAGTAATCCTCCACTGTCAGGCGTTGTGGCTGGCTGGGGCTGAAGCTTGGAGACTGTGTTGCAATTCGAGAGAGTTGGGCTTTAGCTGCATAAGCTTTCTCTAAGTGGGTGGTTTCGTCCGGTATTTGCTACATTTCTTTCTCCTTTCTCGGCCTCTCATCTTTGTCCGTGTGCCTATGTTCTTTGTATTTGCCTGTTTGCCTCTAGGTCTCGCACTCTCTCTCTCTCTTTTCTCTTTTATTCTCTCTCTCTTTCTCTCTAGTATTCTCTCTCTCTTTCTCTCTAGTATTCTCTCTCTCTCTCTCTCTCTCTCTCTCTCTCTCTCTCTCTCTCTCTCTCTCTCTCTCTCTCTCTCTCTCTCTCTCTCTCTCTCTCTCTTTCTTTCTTATTCTCTTCCTCTCTCTCTCTCCACGGTACGATTAAATAGAAGATATCAACAAAGTTCCTAGCGAAATGGTTGGCCAAATAACATTATGTAAATTTAACGCACAATAATGCCAGGATGATTATATCAATGCGCCATTTATGTTGCCGTCAGCATTTCGGCACCAAATGTCTGCTACGGGTGAATTTAGCCGTTTAATAATTAACTTAAATGAATACAATAATTTGTGACCCATAATTCATAATCCATAATTACCATAATTTAGTTTCTTAAATTAACCTGAAGTGAACATGATGAGTTTGACGAATAACGAAGGGATGCTTTGATTATTCTCCCCCCCCCCCCCTCTCTCTCTCTCTCTCTCTCTCTCTCTCTCTCTCTCTCTCTCTCTCTCTCTCTCTCTCTCTCTCTCTCTCTCTCTCTCTCTCTCTATCTCTATCTCTCTTTATCTCGAAATAAAAGTATTAGAGGCATATGAAAAAAGAAAAGAAAATTGTAATGATGGTGATGATAATAATAATGATGTAATGATAAATTCTACTTGTTACTTCTCTCCCTAAAGCCTTGAATGTGGTGTTAGGTGTACACTACGTTGTGTTTAGCCGACATTACCTAACAAGATTAAAGCTGATTTCCTTAGTGCAATCCTCCCTCAGGCGCTTGGCTGAGTTGCTTGCAAATAGCATGTAACCAGTTGCCGGAAGGCCTTTCCTTGTAGCTGCTAATTATTGGTATTGCTTGTATTTTTGTTGTTATTGTCATTAAATGTGATCATCATTTATTTTAATATGATTTTTTATGTTGAAATTAGTACTGTTATCATTATCATTATTATTATTATTATCATATCATTATCATTATCATTATCATTATCATTATCATTATTATTATCATTCCTATTCTTATTTTTATTGTTACTGTTAACAATATTATCATCATTAATATTATTGTTGGTGTTACTACCATCATTATTATTTTTGTTCTTAAAGTTATATTAATATTATTGTTTTAACTTACCTTGTCATAATTATTACTGTTTCAGATTTATCCACTGTAATCAATACCGTCATATACTCAGCGATAGTAGTACTAATAGCGTTTTTTTTTTATTATTATTATTTTTTTTTACTGTTATCATTTTTTTTTTTACTTTCTATGAATGTACAGAATGAACAGAATAAATAAAAAAACTCATGTTTCGCCCTTTGATCGGATTTTTTTTTTTTTTTTTTATGTCTTTAATCTCCTATGTTGCGAGTTTGTAAAATGTTTTAATCCTTTTGCATCTACTGTTTTATTTCACTAATCAAGTTATTTATTTAGCTATGGATGATGGAAATTTGTTTATACTATTTGTTTATAGGATGGTTGGTATTTCATATTCATTTCTCGTGTACGTTATAATACTGTACAAATAGAAGTTTGCTCTGTATTTTTATGTAAGAGAATTCAATATGAGGGTGAATGAAAAGATTTTGCAAGCTGCGTTTTGCAAATGTGATTAAAAAAAAAGGTTCATATCGTAACAGTAATACGGAATAAACGAGGAAATTGCTAGATACACACACACATATACGCACGCGCACTTATAGATATACGTATACACACACACACACAAAACACTAACACACAAACACACACGCATATGAACATCCACATAGTCACATACACACAGAGAACCTTACAAAGATAATGATATTTATCCTCTCTTTTATACACAAAAGAAGTTATTGGCATTGTACAAATCTGTTCCATTGCAAAGATATTCTTATGCTTTCCAGCTAACACACCTAAAAAAAAAAAAAAAAAAAAAAAAATATATATATATATATATATATGTGTGTGTGTGTGTGTGTGTGTGTGTGTGTGTGTGTGTGTGTGTGTGTGTGTGTGTGTGTGTATTACGTCTCGTTTCAGTAACTGGAGTCTTTACATTATTATATACATCTGTTCTGTTGCCAGGCAGTCCCGTCTTCTGATAATGGTTTGTCGTTGGTTTGAATTTTTTTTTTTCGGTTTCTGATTTTATTTCTTTATTGTTATGATTGTTATTATTACTGATATTAGTAATTGTTATTGTTACTATCATGATAATGATAACAGTAATAATAGTAATGTTGATAATGATAATGATATTATCAACATTATCATTATCATGATTATTGTTATTATCATTCCTTTTATTCTTATTGATATTAGTATCATCATTATGATCATTATCATCAATATTGCTAATATTGTCATTATCTTTTATATTATTATCATTATCTTAATTATCATTTATATTATTAGCATTATCATCATAATTATCATTTATATTATTATCATTATCATTATCAGAATTATCATTTATATTATTAGCATTATCATTATCAGAATTATCATTTATATTATTACCATTATCATTTATATTATTATTATCATACTTATCATCATCGTCATTTATCTTCACCATTTCAACATTAAGAGCCACATCATCAGTAGTAGTGAAAGACCCACCTCTCTCTTGCCTCAACTCCTATTGCATTTATTAAACCTCCCCAACGAAACTTTGCACGGGAGTAATGTCGTTGTTTCGAAAGGCCAATTGTTGCTTTTCTTTTTAGTCTTGTCTCTGATGTATTGCAGATGGGAGGGGAGGTGAAGCAAAATCTATATCATTTCCTTCACCTTATGACTTGACGGATAGAATGTGACTCTCTTATACTGGAATATATAAATATATATATACATATATATACATAAATATACATATAAGTATGTATATATATTATATACATATAGATAGATAGATATGTATATATATATATAAACATGTATATGTATATATATATATATGTGTATATGTATATATGTATATACAGACATATACACATATTCTCTCTCTCACTCTCTCCACCCTGTCCCTTTTACTTCCACCTCTTATCTCCCCCCCCCCCCCCGCAAACAACAACAAAAAAAAAGCGAAATAAAAAAGCGAAATAAAAAAAAGGAAGAAATCAGAAGGAAACAAAAACAAATGCAGAAAGCAAAAGCAAAACAAGGAAAAAATCAGAAAGGTTTAAAAACAAACAAAAGCAAGAAGGAAAGAAGGAAAAGAAAATCCGGAAAAAATCTGAAAAAAATAGAAAAAAGGCCAGGGAAAAATGAAAGAAAAAAAAGGCCTCAACATCAGAAATCCTTCCTCTCGTCCGCTGGGCCTCCTCGTCAGCTCCTATCCCTTCACTGAACAATCAACGAACGCTCCGATGTTCACTTCAGTCAGCCATACCATTTCACTCGGCGCTAAGGAGGGAGGCTTCGCTGTCGAACACGTGTTTCTGTAAAAGTTATGTTAAAAAGTTATAATAAAAAAAGTTCCTTGAGATTAAATCGGCGTTTTGAATATCTACCTTGACATTCTCGACGGTCTTCGTAATCAATGGTATTTCGTTTTTAAGTGTTGGTGGTGGGGATGGTGGGGGTGGGGGTGGGGGTGGAGGTGGAGGTGGTGTAGATTATAGTGGTTGTGGTAACGGTGGTGGTGGTGATGATGATAACAATATCATTGATAATATTGATAAACATTAATAATATTATTCCAAACATCGACAATTCGCTGCATACAATAACGTACCCACTAAGAGACATAATAAAATATCGTAAAATATACAACGCATGGAACATGTATCCACACGTCACAGTGGACGAGAATATAACATCACATGCTGTCGGATTTGCTACGGCGTCGGTACACCTTATTTCACGGGTGTCCGAGGCGAATAAATACCGTTGAACAGTTTGTTGAGTCATTGCCACCATCACGAGAGAAGTGATAATGACTTTTTTACTCTATCGCGGCCATGGATGAAAGCTATGACAAAGAGGTTTTAATAGTACACGGTTGGATTCGATGCTCAGTGTGGGCGTCTATATATTTCGCCCCAGTGTTGCCACTTTGCGGGAATTTTCTGCTGGATTTTGTGAGCATTGGCGCTATGTGGGGAGTGATGTGTGAAGTCAATGGGTCGTTTAAATCAATGTTTACATTTTTGTGAATATTCGACAATGGTGAGACTTTTTTCGTTTGTTAAACATTGTGTGGAGGCGTACACAGACGATAAAATTATCATTCCGATGAGAGAGAGAGAGAGAAAGAGAGAGAGTGAGAGAGAGAGAGAGAGAGAGAAAGAGAGAGAGGGAGAGAGAGAGAGAGAGAGAGTGAGTGAGTGAGTGAGTGAGTGAGTGAGTGAGTGAGTGAGTGAGTGAGAGAGAGAGAGAGAGAGAGAGAGCTATTTCTGTCTTCTGAAATCCTGAAATCCGCGACTTACACTCCCCTTTATCCCAGATAATGAACCAAATACCCAAGTAGACCATTATGGGTGTAGTGATAATGACTTGTTAATCACAAACAAGCACACGCAAGGTCAGAGTTCGAAAATCCGATGAGACGGGGAAATTCTAAACAATAACTGTTGCATTTCTAGATCAAATTTGCTGTTAAAATCTGTCAAAGAACGATGATATGATTTATTTATAAGGGATGATTGCCGTTCAGTTACTCTTTTGTTTCCAGTGTAGTAGTTCACAACCTGTAGCCATGGTATAATGCGCTATAATAGGCAGTATAAATGAATAAATTAATAAATAAGTGAAACTAGTCCGCATTCAATATCGCAGGAAAGACTTTATTCCTGTTAGCTCATTTTTGAAAATGCAAATGACACCAATATAGACACCACGAGAGAGAGAGAGAGAGAGAGAGAGAGAGAGAGAGAGAGAGAGAGAGAGAGAGAGAGAGAGAGAAAGAGAGAGATAGAGAGAAAGAGAGAGAGAGAGAGTAAAGGAAGGGAGGGATGCAGAGATCGAGAGGGGGGGGGGGGGGGAGAGATGATGCATGGCAGACAACCAGATGGGTGCACACAAGGTATGTATATGGCAGGTAGCACAACTTTCATTCAGCCTGATGAAGACCAAAATTAAACTAAACTTTTCCCCGGAGTATTCTGACAGTTGTTTACTGAAGAGTGGCAACTAAGACATCAGGTAAATCAAATAGATAATTACCTATCTAACCATTATGGCATCTCAGGGGGCATCCTTATTGGTTAAATTTGATGATGTCATTTAGTAATGCCCACTTTATCGTACATGTCAATCTGTGCAATATATTACGGAAAGTCCTTCTTCAAGACAATTGGTTAAAAAAAAGGTAAAACGTCAATGTACAGGAGAGAAATATATAGTAATTGATGATGAGAGGACGAGACTTAGCTCGGCAGTTGCCAACAAGAATTTTCCTCTCTAGGTACGTTGTATACACAGTGCAAGACAACATATTAAGAGACCGACAATCCGAGAGACAGAAAGGGGATACATACAACCAGATGACAATACAGACTGCGAAGAGCAACATAGACAAATACATCGAAAGCCACCCAAAGGTACTCCTATACCTAATTCCATGTAATGAGCCCCATGAAAGGTTCTTAATCCACTATGTACTGTTGTTCAGAGGGTTTGGAACTCGAGGGGCACTGCACAGAGAGGCCATCGGGGGATTACTGCCTCGATTAACTCTTTCTTAGATACTAATAGTTCACATCGGCAGCTGCATATCCACTGGGTCAATGCTTAATTTAGGATTTTTTTCTCGCATTCTATAAAATGCAGTCAGAACTTCAGTTCAGTCAGTCCTGTTCAGTTCTTCTTTAGTTTACTGTATTATGATCTCTATAGACTATATTATCATGGAAAGTGTTGTTTCTCTATCCTTCACATGGTAATGGTGATTATCATAAAGACAAAAATATAATAATGCAACATCTATTCTGTTGTTAATAATCGTAATGGAGATGAGAATGACGAAAAAGTGATAACTGAAAACAAACACTCGGCGATAGGAATTATGACAATGTTAAGTCATTTTCATCATACCAAGACATGAATTTCAACATCTGTCTTTATTTCAACTGAAAACCTATTTTCTTTCCTCAGACGAATAAATGCCCTCCAGTTGATCTAATCACCCGTTGTCTTTAACCCTTCCCCCATCTGTCAATCCCTATCCTACCTCTTTTACTATCGAACTATCTCATAAGACCATGACCGTTAAAATCTAAGACATTCTGTTCTAATATGGAACCCCTTTAAACCCCTTTCACCGTAATACTTTACCATAGAACTATATTACCTTTTATGTCTAGCATACTTATTTGTTTAAGGGATTAACCACCAACCATTATCTATGTTTATGACTTCTCTCCTGTCGTATACTGTTATCTGTTTTGTAACCATGAATATACATACTCTTAATTATGTAACAATATATATTGAACCAGTAGAAAAGTTTGAGAGATAGCAACGACGCAACTACTTATATAAACAAGTATTTAAAAAACATCCCTAGCTAAGCTGTGGCCAAGGGAAAATGTGAGGTTTACAGAGAGAGAGTCGTGCCAAAGCTTGTCGACTTACTAGGAAATAACTAGAAACACTAGCACGTAATAAGGCTAACGAAGCAAGAGACAGTGCCGAAAGAATTTGGATGAAGTAAGAATTGTGAAAGATATGGAAGAGAGAAAATACTAACACGGACCTTCATTATAAAGATGTAGTTGAAAGCACACTGTGAGGAACTGTGGAGATGATAATGGGAAAGAAGAAAGCTGTTATATGCACCTCCCAAAAATGTAAATAAAGTATGGAAACTAACTTTAATAAGAAAAAGTTAAATGTAAAGGTAACATGCAAAAGTAATAAGTAGAATAGAGAGTAAAAAGAAACAAAATGAGAAAAAACAAAAGCAGGAAGGTAAAAATAAAAGTACCAAAAGTGTTAAAGTATTAATAATAATAATAATAATAGTAATAATAATAATAATAATAATAATAATAATAATAACAACAATAACAACAACGGCAATAATGATAATAATAATAATAATAATAATAATAATAATAACAACAATAACAACAACGACTATAATGATAATAATAATAATAATAATAGTAATAATAATAATAATAACAATAACAACTATAACAATAACAATAATAATAACAATAACAATAACAATCAAAATAATAATAATAATAAATAAAACCTAAACTACACAAAAAGTGAATTAAAAAATAATAGAAATTGAAAAACATATCACAAAAAAAGATGATAGTGGAACCCGGACGCTGAAAGGTGTATTGAACAGAATAAACATGTATTCTCGTCCATGAAAGCAGACGCAATGCAGGTATGAATAGGTACGAAATGAGGATAAAAGCCACTGCGAGATTTCTGCCCATGGTAACGGAAGTGGCCTGCAAGAATGGTGGTTACAGAGGTGGCCCTCAGGAATAGTTGAAACACATGGGGTTTACAAGTCTGGTGGTTAAAGATGTGGCCTACGAGAATTGTGGTTGCAGATGTGGCCGACAACAACAGTGGTGACAGATGTTTCCTACAAGAATGACGGTTACAGTGGCGTACAAGAATTTAATTTCATATAAATAACTAATGTAATTAAAGAATGTAGCCTGTAAGAATTGATATGAACAGGAAGTGACTAATACACAGGAGAGACAGTGCAAAGGGAAATATAGAAGAAACAAGACATAAAAAGATATAGAAGTACTGGAAGAGATGAAAACTAATGACAATATAAAGAAAGATGAAGTAAGAGAGTTCATAAAATAATATAGTTAAAGTAAGAGAGTGCAAGAGAAAAAAGGATGAAGTCAGATTTGCAAAATATAAGGAAAGCAAATTAAGAATGGCTTACAAACTTTGTTAAGAAGCCAAAAAAGCGCCAAAAGAGAAAGCTGAAAAAAAAGATATATGTATATACATACATACATATATATATATATATATATATATATATATATATCGTGGTAAGTTGGAAAGAGTGAAATGAAGGCTCGAACTAGCAATAATTAAATTATTCAGTTATTACAGACTCTAAGCTGTAAAAAATATTGATGCGTATCAGCGTCTAAGAAGATCACTGATAAACGACTATAAGAATTGTTTAAGACATATATAGCAAAATTTGGATTCATGTCTGGTAAGAACACTGTCAATGCATTAACACAATGCGAAGTGCCAGTAGTGGTCTGTCGACTTTGAAGAGGTTTTAGATGAATTCTACGAGATGTACAAGTGATTATAAAAAAAAAAAAAAAAAAAACTAGTCTACAATGTATGTTACAGATGATGCATCCAGATACATCAACCTGTATCCGCTCTGCATGAGGGAAGATCCATCTTTCCGCTAATATGAATGGCCACTCATGATCTGCATTTAGTCCATTTCTTCTCGCCGTAGTACTGAATGGTGGGGAACGCAGGAAAAGACGAAGAAATATTATTGAACTTGCCTGCAGATGATCTAGATAATGATGAGAGGGAGGAAGCAACATA
>NC_061832.1:11352245-11357245 GCF_019202785.1 Penaeus chinensis
AAAATAGAGATTTAAAATGCTATGGATGTTTTGAAATTGATTATGTGTTTTGTATGTAGCTACATCAAATAATACCTGTGTTTGGTTACTTGTACATAGTTAACTAATATCTAATTTTCACTTTAATCAATCGATCACTCTTGGGAAGGCACATTGCTGCCATTTTCCATTTCCTCCACAACGGTCCGTATCCGTGAGCTGCTACAGAGCAAAACCAGCAGTATCATCACGTCCTCGAAGACACATTGTTTGATTCCTTGTCTTGTTGAGCAAGTTCATGACTCCTGCTGCCCGGTTAATCTTTCTACTGACTATATTCCTCAAAGTCTCAACATCTCCTAGAGTGAGTTATGATTCACCGAGTCAAATACCTTTAATCGATCTCACAACGATGTTCAGTAATGACTCGATACTCTACAATGAATACAATGCCATGAAAAACTGGATTGCTGCAGTCTCTGATACATCTCAGGGAGATATGAGGAAGCACATTGCCGTATGCAGAAAAGTGAAGTACCCTTTCCCCTTCCAGAGAGGGATAACCACACCCCTCAGGTTCAGAGGAAGGATACCGGACTGCCGAATGCCGGCCAGGATAACAGGCAATCTACAAGCAACATAAGCAGTTATGCAGAATGTTGCAAATACACTACATTCTCGCCCTTCAATGATATGAGATGATCTATTCATCTACTGAACAAAATACAATTGCCTGCAGGAAGACCCACAAGTACAGATTCCTCAGGGATTGTTAGGCAGTTCGAAGGTAAATTTAATGGCCTTTAATTTTCTCAACAAGCTTCCGAAATATACTGTTCCTTGTTCTTCCTCAGCATTGTCCGAATCTCTTGCATGATTTCCATTCACTTGAATTGTGCAACACTTATCATCCACAACCTCGAGCATCTTTTAAACCACAAAGTTCTGACTATCTCTCAGACAGTCACCGGTAGGCACCAGAAATGAATAGTGTTTCACATTTAAGGGGGTCCCACAGCGCTACTGAGTCTGTCAGGTTGCCAGATGATATGAAGTGGTCAGAAATGGACAAAACAAACCCCTCGAGGACACTCATTTTTTAATTTGTCCAAATAAAACGCCAGTCACGGGATGGATGAGGGTTTTCGAAGGTAGCCCAGAGGGTAGCCACATATATATATCAATCATTGGTACTCTGGTAAATCCTATTATTACATTAGTACTACTACTACTGCTACTACTGATGTTACAGATACTACTTCTATTATTAATGCACTACTAATAATATTGCTATTACATGTACCACCACCACTACTACTACTACTACAACTACTACAACTACAACTACTACTACTACTCCTACTACTGCTACTACTACTACTGCTACTATTACTACTATTACTACTTCTACTGCTACTACTACTACTGCTACTACTACTACTGCTACTACTACTACTGCTACTACTACTACTGCTACTACTACTACTGCTACTACTACTACTGCTACTACTACTACTGCTACTACTACTACTGCTACTACTACTACTGCTACTACTACTACTGCTACTACTACTACTGCTACTACTACTACTGCTACTACTACTACTGCTACTACTACTACTGCTACTACTACTACTGCTACTACTACTACTGCTACTACTACTACTGCTACTACTACTACTGCTACTACTACTACTGCTACTACTACTACTGCTACTACTACTACTGCTACTACTACTACTGCTACTACTACTACTGCTACTACTACTACTGCTACTACTACTACTGCTACTACTACTACTGCTACTACTACTACTGCTACTACTACTACTGCTACTACTACTACTGCTACTACTACTACTGCTACTACTACTACTGCTACTACTACTACTGCTACTACTACTACTGCTACTACTACTACTGCTACTACTACTACTGCTACTACTACTACTGCTACTACTACTACTGCTACTACTACTACTGCTACTACTACTACTGCTACTACTACTACTGCTACTACTACTACTGCTACTACTACTACTGCTACTACTACTACTGCTACTACTACTACTGCTACTACTACTACTGCTACTACTACTACTGCTACTACTACTACTGCTACTACTACTACTGCTACTACTACTACTGCTACTACTACTACTGCTACTACTACTACTGCTACTACTACTACTGCTACTACTACTACTGCTACTACTACTACTGCTACTACTACTACTGCTACTACTACTACTGCTACTACTACTACTGCTACTACTACTACTGCTACTACTACTACTGCTACTACTACTACTGCTACTACTACTACTGCTACTACTACTACTGCTACTACTACTACTGCTACTACTACTACTGCTACTACTACTACTGCTACTACTACTACTGCTACTACTACTACTGCTACTACTACTACTGCTACTACTACTACTGCTACTACTACTACTGCTACTACTACTACTGCTACTACTACTACTGCTACTACTACTACTGCTACTACTACTACTGCTACTACTACTACTGCTACTACTACTACTGCTACTACTACTACTGCTACTACTACTACTGCTACTACTACTACTGCTACTACTACTACTGCTACTACTACTACTGCTACTACTACTACTGCTACTACTACTACTGCTACTACTACTACTGCTACTACTACTACTGCTACTACTACTACTGCTACTACTACTACTGCTACTACTACTACTGCTACTACTACTACTGCTACTACTACTACTGCTACTACTACTACTGCTACTACTACTACTGCTACTACTACTACTGCTACTACTACTACTGCTACTACTACTACTGCTACTACTACTACTGCTACTACTACTACTGCTACTACTACTACTGCTACTACTACTACTGCTACTACTACTACTGCTACTACTACTACTGCTACTACTACTACTGCTACTACTACTACTGCTACTACTACTACTGCTACTACTACTACTGCTACTACTACTACTGCTACTACTACTACTGCTACTACTACTACTGCTACTACTACTACTGCTACTACTACTACTGCTACTACTACTACTGCTACTACTACTACTGCTACTACTACTACTGCTACTACTACTACTGCTACTACTACTACTGCTACTACTACTACTGCTACTACTACTACTGCTACTACTACTACTGCTACTACTACTACTGCTACTACTACTACTACAACTACAACTACTACTACTACTACAACTACAACTACTACTACTACTACAACTACTACAACTACAACTACTACTACTACTACAACTACAACTACTACTACTACTACAACTACAACTACTACTACTACTACAACTACAACTACTACTACTACTACAACTACAACTACTACTACTACTACAACTACTACAACTACAACTACTACTACTACAACTACAACTACTACTACTACTACAACTACAACTACTACTACTACTACAACTACTACAACTACAACTACTACTACTACTACAACTACAACTACTACTACTACTGCTACTACTACTACTGCTACTACTACTACTGCTACTACTACTACTGCTACTACTACTACTGCTACTACTACTACTGCTACTACTACTACTGCTACTACTACTACTGCTACTACTACTACTGCTACTACTACTACTGCTACTACTACTACTGCTACTACTACTACTGCTACTACTACTACTGCTACTACTACTACTGCTACTACTACTACTGCTACTACTACTACTGCTACTACTACTACTGCTACTACTACTACTGCTACTACTACTACTGCTACTACTACTACTGCTACTACTACTACTGCTACTACTACTACTGCTACTACTACTACTGCTACTACTACTACTGCTACTACTACTACTGCTACTACTACTACTGCTACTACTACTACTGCTACTACTACTACTGCTACTACTACTACTGCTACTACTACTACTGCTACTACTACTACTGCTACTACTACTACTGCTACTACTACTACTGCTACTACTACTACTGCTACTACTACTACTGCTACTACTACTACTGCTACTACTACTACTGCTACTACTACTACTGCTACTACTACTACTGCTACTACTACTACTGCTACTACTACTACTGCTACTACTACTACTGCTACTACTACTACTGCTACTACTACTACTGCTACTACTACTACTGCTACTACTACTACTGCTACTACTACTACTGCTACTACTACTACTGCTACTACTACTACTGCTTCACTCTGTGAATCGCGGCCTGATTCATCTGCCGACGCCTTCCAAGGCCGTCTCCCACTCTCTCGCGGCCGGGAATATGAAATGCAGAAACTCTGTGACAAGATGTTGGCATAATCTAAAGGCGAATCTGGCTGGTGAATTAAAACCTCTCTCTCACGAACACGCGGTCATTAGTGTTTCGCTTCGTTTCGAGTTTTTTTCCATTTTACGTCGTCACCACGTCGGTTTGTATTTGTGTATTTGCTTCGTCCTTTATCCATATTTTTATATTGTTATTGTTAAGATTATCGTTATTGTTTTTTATTAGTATTAGTTGTAATAGTAGTAGTAGTATTGATATTATTATTATTATTACTATCATTATCACTAATAATATTAGTAGTGTAAATATCATTATCATTATGAAAGCACCTATAACAAGGCTATAATTCCTCATGCACTGAAAAGGCAAACAGCTTCGATCTCTCATTTCAAATATCCTCCTGACCTTCATCATGTCGAGAGGCGACACTTAACTCCCGTGTGATAACAGGTGCTCTGACTAATGACTCCAATAGATCGAGGTCAATTGCAGGTTTTAAGTGTCTTGTAAGATCATCGTATATTCAGAAGGTCCATGCTCGTGTGTGTGTGTGTGTGTGTGTGTGTGTGTGTGTGTGTGTGTGTGTGTGTGTGTGTGTGTGTGTGTGTGTGTGTGTGTGTGTGTGTACTGTGAATGCATACACTTACACCCCTAAACACACACACACACACATACACACACACACACACACA
>NC_061832.1:11359745-11364745 GCF_019202785.1 Penaeus chinensis
ATAATAATAATGCTAATTATAAAAAGTAATAGTGATGATAATTATAATTATAACAGTAACATTAATAACGAGAATAGCATTATTATTGTAATCACGAATAGTAATAATAATATTGAAAACGATAACTACATTTATTTAGACAGAGAGAGGGAGAGGGAGATGGAAGAAGGGAGACGGAGGGAGGGTAAGGGATGAGTTGATTTTAAATTGTCAAATGACTCAATTCTTTAACCACATTGTAACGTTATTTCGACACTATTCACTCACGACTACAAAGTGACGTGAGTAAGGATGAAGTACACGATTCGGTGCCGTATAGGGAACCGATAATCTATAGGTGATAAATGTTCCTTTTTTTAATGGTTCCCAGCCCCTATTTTTTGACCTGTGTCGCCTGGCAGGTGCTACTGACAGGACATAAATTCAATACCGAGTATACGATAAAGACCACATCACTATTATTTCCAGTGTTGACCAGTAACAGATATGAAATTGATATCAATTAATAATTTGTAAGGCTCTGTACTTACACTTCAAGGGATATTACAGGTACAAATAATACAATAACAATGGCTGCAGTGAAAGAAGATCATTAAGGGTATCGTATATTTCGTTACACACCTCTGGGATAACTGAAGTTCTATGGAAAGTGGTGTGATGTTTGCAAATAGTTACTAGAACGTTTACAATAGATAAACACAAGTGCGCAGTCATATGTATAGATATTGGTATAGGACATTAATCAAAATAAAGTCAGACAATTGAAGATATTGAGAAGAGAGATAATAATAACGATCGTTATGGTAATAAAAATTAGTATTATAATGATAATGATGATAGTTGTAATAGTTATGGTAATACTAATGGCAAAAATAGTTACAATTATGATTATCAGAGTTATCATTACTATTGCTATTATCATCATTAACTGTAGCAATACTAGTAGTAGTAGGCCTTTTTAAATCATCCCAGCTGTATTACTACTACCACTTAGCAGTAATGGTGGTAATAGTAGAAGTAGTAGTAGTATCACTGCTATTAACCATTATCATTCAGTAGCTGAAGATTATATAAAAAGTAAAAATATCAGCAATAATCATCGTTACAACATTATCAACTTATTTTTCCCCTCAACAAACTTCATAATGTGTTTTCCGTTATAGATGAACTGCAGTAGACCAGTCCTATATGTTCCCTATCTCCCGCCAACTGAACCATATCGCCGATCTCCAGCGTTTGAATAGCTAAAGTTACCTAGGCAATCCCTTTCGAATACACTTGTTTTCACTCTGGAACGTTCCTAGCTTCCAAAGGACGAGAATGGGGATCGGAATGCTTTCTGGGCTCTTAGAACAAGTAAGAAGGGGAAAAGTCCTCCTTAATCCGTCGAGGAAATCTTACCTGGTAAATAGGAAAGTATCTCACGTACTAAGTACCTTGTGAAATCCACTGATGGAGTATCTATCATGGAACTTGATATTTTTGAAGTGCAACATTCCCGGAGCTCAAGTCTCATGTTCCCCTCACCTGACACTTAATTAGTGAATGGGAATTGTCTTTTCCCCAGACCTGATGAGGTATTCTGAGAAGGAACTAAATAATTTTAGTGGCATAAAGCTTTAAGAAGAAAGTTGCTGGTGTGGAACAATCGACACCAGCTCTTCTAACTCGGCATTGGTGAAGTTGGCGTCGTACCACCTCAAGGTAAAGCCATATATGCTCTACCCTATGCAAGAACTCTTGTTGATTAGGGAAAACAGACTACCAAAAGTGTGTAAAGTATGGTACAACAGGTCAACAAGGAGATGCCAATTGTCAAGGTCTATCCCAGTTGACAAGTAGAAGTTGTGTTAACAAGGTCATGAATTCGGGCACACATGACTGACTCATGGGCCGATGAAGACTAAAAGTGAAACACGGTGTGAGGAATGCCAAGAGCCATTAACGGTCGCATTTTTTGTGGAAAGATGTACAAAAATCTCAGACCAAAGACGTATGTATTTGTCTCCTTCATATACACTGACAAATATATTGGGGAGGCTTGCTACATAAAAGGTCTTATTAGTTTCCGAATATTTTGAACAAAATTAAATTATGCATAATATTTATGCTTATTCTATATTTTAAAGCATAATATATATGCTTTAATTTTCAATATAATATATGTTGTTTTTATACTTATAAGAAACTTAATATGTTGATAGATTTATTAACGTTTTAGATATTTTTAATCCCACAAGTAAGCAAGCCGCTGATGACCGTAGCTACTAACGCGGCAGATAACAGGTTGCCAATTGAAAAGGTAGGGGATTCCGCGATGATTTCCGACAGGAAAAACGACGGTACGGGCTTCCATAAAGCATAGGAAAGCAGACATGAGGGAAAACAAGCAGTAGAATAATTATTATTATTCTCGAAGAAAGTCTTTACACGAATTGAGGTTATATATGTTTTATCTGTTACATTATTTGCCTCCCGTTGTAAGGATATTCATTCTCATCCATTCATTTCTCAACAGCTTTCATGAACGAAGTATCACACACACACACACACACACACACACACACACACACACACACACACACACACACACACACACACACACACACACACACACACACACACACAAACACAAATAATACATATGCGTGTGTGCGAGTGTATTGTTGAGGGAGGCAAACAAAAAACATTACTGCTCTGCCTATAAAACCCTTCATAGTTTCTACCATAATAAGGCTTTGCACCACAAAATTGGAATGTGATCCGAACATCTTTTCATATTACATATAACCCTCATTTATTGTATCAATTACACAGGATTAACCTCAATCCCCATTGCTCATTATGAATGAACAAAAGCAACACGATAGATAGAAACGACTATGCAAAGGCGTGGTTCGGTAATTATAATAATTATAGATGGGCATTTTTTTCTATTTACAAATTGCCTCATTATGGTACATCAAAGGGTAAACCTCGGAGGGATCTGTGTTACTTTAATGCCATTTTTGATAAATGTTGAGCGGTTTTTGCATCCATTATATTTGATCTGGAAGCATGGAATATTGTAAGAAATTATAGCAACATAATTGAAGGCTATGTAATGTATCTCTTAATAAAAACACTAACAACAACAACAAAAATAAGCGCTGCGGCCGTATATGCCAAGTGCTTTTACACACACACACAATATGTGTGTATACATATATAAACACACACATTTATATGATTATACATACATATATATACAGTATATATATATATATATATATATATATATATATATATATATGTATATAGTTACATGTAAGTATATATGTATATATATATATATATATAAAGTTACATGTAAGTATATATGTATATATATATATATATATATATATGTGTGTATATATATATATATATATATATATATATATATATATATATATATATAATCACACACACACACACACACACACACACACACACACACACACACACACACACACACACACACACACACACACACACACACACACATATATATATGTCTAGACTCTTATATACATATGTATATATATATGTATATATATATATATTCCTTTCGTTAGAAACGAGGTGGGCCTCTAGTAACGAATTTCAGGCTTGTTTATCAGATAAAAGGGCGGAGTTTAGTCTCCGCTATCAAACACTGAACTGAGACTTTCAGCGCAATGCTGTCCGCTCGACATGCAGAATTCTCATTATTTTTAAGGAAACACCAGAAGCATCGTGTATTTTTTCGATATATTTTTCCATTTCTCTTCTACAACACCTTTAGCAGTCACGAAGGAAATGATGGGGACTCACACTAGCTTCTGAATCTATTTCCTGCATTGGAATTGAAGCTCTATTTACCGAAATTGGGGCCACCACCATACATCATGATTGATCAGTTCAGTTTAGCTAAGAAAAAAAAAAAAAAATAAGATAAAAAATAACATGACATATATCAAAAAGATAAAAAGTGAAATCACTACCAGACTAGAAAGTGAAATATCCTGGAGTTACATGTTTCATAATACAAAAGGAAAATGCGAATTACCTCGAGGCAGGACTTCATAAAGGCATTTTAAAAGGGACATTAATGTATATTTTCCCCAAAGGCTGAAACTGATAAAGAATGTTAACCTTTCATGATAACAGAGCTAAGACTAGCTAGGATTAATGAAAAATGTAATAAATTATTCCATTAATTGAACTCGTTCACAGATTCACTATTTCCATGAGGAAGATGTAAATCTGGAAATGTAGAGAGATACATCAGTCACGGCACCTTTAGCTTCGTAATTTTTTCTTCTTCTCCCTCATATGATTCGACAAGAGGTATAAACACACAGACACACACTCTCTCTCCCAAACATGAAAAAGTAAAAAAGAAAAAACCGTGTTCAGACCTCAGTACAAGCATCCCGCTTACAAACAATCGCGATGGAGTAGTTAGACAGTTGATTGGCTTACGCCTCGGTTAACACTCGCCGACTAACTACAGGGTGAAAGTAAATAAAGGTTTTAGTTCGTGAAAGCTGTGCCATACAGAGCGGATTTTAACAGCGGCTGCTACAAAGGACACGAGTGAGCCTAGGTTGTTAAAAAAGACAGGTTGCAGATACACGGAAAAAAAGCACTCGCGCATTCATTTGTGTTATATGTGCAATATGTATACACACATATACATAGACACATACATAGACGCATTTACATACATATATGTATACACTATGCATATATAAGTATTTATATATATAATATATATATATTTATATATATATATATATACGCACACCTGTCTATGCATATGTATATATATATATATATATATATATATATATACACACATATAATATGCATGTATATATATAGATATAATATATATAATATATGTCTATATAGATATAAAATATGTAACATGGATGTTTATATAGATATAATACATATATATGTAATATATAAAACTGTCTATGTGTATATATATA
>NC_061832.1:11382245-11417245 GCF_019202785.1 Penaeus chinensis
TGTTCTTATGAAAAAGTTTGTTTTTTTCGGTTGTGAAATGATGAAAACAGCATGACCCCGTAGGTAAGTTCTCCCTACCCTCTTCCATACTTTCATAGTAATTGGGGTGTTTAACAAACCTTGCGTATTTATATATAATATTATGATAATAATTATAATAATGACGATGATTATGATGACAATGATTATGACGACAATGACATTCATTAACACGACATCGGTAACAACACAAATAAAGATAATAGGATAATCAAAGGGGGTGGTCTATACAGTGTAAATTTTATCACAACGCTTAGCATCCATCAGAAGGTATTTTTTGGAGACAAATTGTAAGTTACAGGCACAATTTCACATTAATATTGGACACAGAAAACAACAATAACATAAGGTAACAAACGTGAAAATAGAACACTTTAAAGAAGATTTTGGAGGAAAAGAAGTTACGATTAGTTGCGTGGAAAAATATAATATAAAGTACTTTTATAGTTATTACTTCCTAATTATGGTTCATCTGTTAATGACAAACCAATCCAATTGTTGAAATGAATTAATATATATACTTTCAATTTATTAATATTTTCTAGATTTGACGTCAGATTTGTTTATCTCTCTCAATATATTTTTGTTTATTCGTCTACTTATTATTTATTTATTTATATTACAAACGATGAAGTTTAATCTAAGTTTAATCTAAGCTTTAAATTATTTAAGACATCAACTTCTTGTCAGACACTGAAACGAAAATTATATTGAGAGTATATCTTCTGGGAGGTGTGAGAAGTACTATCGAATACTTAAATAATATGTTAATAACAAAATTGATAAAAGGGATTTTACCAACGACATAATGGATTTTTTTCAGATATTACATATAATAAGTTGAAGGCGTTTTCAAGAAAGCGTTGCAAATACCATTTATATTAATGCTAGCCTCAAGAGAGTTAATAATAATGAACATGAAAATAACTTTATGTGACTAGTAAGACTATATTCTATAATTTACACACCCTTTTTTTCTTTCCTTCTTTACATTTATTAAATTAATTTTAACTGTTTTTATCTTTAATTATGTGCACTCAGACTATACACATAATCATTTGTATAGTCACAAATAATAGGTGTGTACACAGATCTGTCATACCAAGCAGATTGTAAAAAAAGCGAACTTAGCTCATTTCAAAAGCAGTGTAAGGAATTTAAATTAATTATTCCGAGTAAATCCGCATCAAAATCAAATATTGTATGCAATTACACTGTTCTGTATAGTTACTTGATCATATTTTGACATTTTTCTATACTAAATATCTGTTGCCTTCTGCTCAGAGGCAACCAACCTGTTGTGTCTGCATGTCAGGGAATCGTAAAAATATAATCATTAGTTCAAAACCTTCTCTGGTATATGAAGACGTAAATGATTGAACGAGTTTACATCGCGTGTTATGTAGGAGAGACAGGTGTTTTGAAGCTTCAAAAGCCTTCTGGATTGCTTCATTATCACGAGAACATATGCTGTGAAATCTTCGCGATAAACAAATTGCTTATAAGGCTTCGCTTCCAAATATATTCTGCTACTTACGTTCATAGGGATGTATAGATAGTACATTCTTGTTTGTACATAAACAATGTGTAACCGATTTATATTCTTTCTCTCTCTTTCACACATGCACACACACACATTTTTATTTTTATTTATTCATTATTATCACGTCCACTGTTCTACAGGTATAAGCCTAAGGCAACATACCCACAAGTATCTTCACGCCTTTTAATTCCCTTTGCTTTCCACCCAGGAATCAGACTCTATAAGAATAGTTTACTACGCACTTGTCAGCCAAAAAGCATGGTGTCTAAATCCCATCCATCTACTCTGAACAGCACTGAGGTCATGCTATTTATTCTCCGTACAGAAAGAAAAGAGGAGAGAAGAAAAGAAGAATAAAAACAGTGATGATATTGTTGATAACCAAGAACACTTCGTGTGAAAATAATTCGACACTACATTTCTTATCAAAAATGTTTAGGAAACTCGTTTCAGAATACAGCAGCAATTAGGGTAATACAAACAGGTCTATTTTAGAAAGGAAATTGCCTATAAAATACCACGGGATGAGATAGTTTTCAGTGTTTAATAATGGTGTTGACATTTTGCTTACAAGGGTTATAACAGCTTTCCGAAAAGAGTTTTGGGGAATGGTAATAATGATAATGACGATGACGGTGACGGTGACGGTGACGGTGTAGCAGATCTGACGGACGCACCGATAATGTTTTAATTAAGATACACCTATAAATAAAAACTACCGTTTTATTAAGTAAATAAAGTGAAATGTTATATTTACGCAAGAAATATCTAAACAGCGGGACTAGCCCGCTTGTGTTTACACTAAACTACCGAACTAGTACACAAACAATTTGCATGTCTTGGGTCCCGCCAAGGTGGTGACCCAAGGAGCATAGCGAGCCCGCTAGAGAGAGACAGAGAGGCCGGGGGCAGCCTTGAGAGCTGCCGTGCTGTGTTCGGTTCTTGTGGAAAAAACAGAGAGATAAGTATTGGCTGTCGGTATATTTTTGGGCCGTATCATATAGGTGTACATGTGATAGTAATTAAAATATATTCTTGCCAGTTCAGAAGTGTTTTTAATAACATACATACTTGGTTTTATGTCTAAGAAGTTTGAAAAGAAAAATCAGTGCCTTGCATAACGCTCGCTACCATATTAATTAAGACATTGTCAAGGTACAAGAGGTTCAGGATTAAGATAAAAATAATAGCCTCCTATGAAAGTTTAAAAGGTATTAAAACACACAGAAAGAATGATTTTACCACATCGGTGACGGTGACGGTGACGTTATTATGAAGGGTTTAATAATGATAGCAGCAACAATGATAGTGATAATAGGGTTAATAGTAAGTGTTGATATTGTTAATCTTATTGAAAAAAATAAATAAACAAACAACAGAATAAGGAAAATTAACCGATGATAACAACAACGGTATTAATCAATATAACAGACAGAGTAATGAGAAAGGATAATAATAAAAATACATTGAAACAGTTCTAACAATAATGATAAAATACGAACGACAATAAAAGTATGTTCATTAATGCTAAGTAATATCATAATACTATATTAAAAATAATGATTCTCAGTGTCATGATGTTATGATCATTATTATTGTCACAGTTACCTTTATCATTACTATCACTGATGTAAGTCTTATTAGTTTCATCCTTAGTATGGATGACACGCCATCATTATCATATATCATATTAATAATTATGAGTGTCATTTGTTTCATCGCTGTGCCGTTGTCATTATTTTAGTAATTGTTATCATTGTCGTTATCATCACACCGTTATTGTATATGTAGTCACTTGCTGATGTTCCGATGGTAATGAATGCCATAATGTAAAAAAAGAAAAGAAAAAAGATATATATATATGCTAATAACAACAACAACAATAATAATAGTAATAATAATAATAATAATAATAATAATAATAATAATAATAATAATAATATTAATAATAAATACGCCAATATGTGAAAGATATTACTCTGTAATTAACTGGTATGGAAACATCATTGTCAGGATTATGGATAGGAATGATTCTATCTTTCCATGAGGATGTCGTTATGCCCTCCCTAAATATCCAATTGAACAGGTCCAACAGGAACTTTTGGGAGCTCTCTAAGAAGTGAGATATCACTTGGCATGAAATATAATTGCTACTTGTGGCAGTCTTATGGCAGAGCTGCTAACAAGAATCCATTTCCTTGTCCAAATTGGCATGTTGTATGGAAGTTCTGTTGCAGTACTAACTGAAGAACGACATTGGGTGTTGTTCCTGTTCAGCCTGAAGAGCGTAGAATCCAGCGATCCTGCGCACCTTGTCTCATATCCAAGCTAAGGGGGTCCCATCTAGCCTCGTTGTTTAGATATTTAACCTTGCAAGGGGTTCACAACTACTGATGCTAGGCTTACATATTTCTTAATAGATTTTTAAGTATCCACTTACCTACATTCTCATACAGATTAACTTAAGGTTCTACTTAATGTATTTGACCAGATTTAAGACATCAAATACAAACTATTACGAGGGTAATGCCAGTAATTACACTGAGAGGTGTAGAATTACCACCAAGGCTCTTACAATCTTGGTGTATTTATCACCACTGCGTGAGATATTTTCATTGTCCAAAATGGCCATAATAGCAAGGAAAATACAACCTTAACCTCATATCAAAGCAATAGGTAATATCATTTTTGTTGGAATTTCCTGCCTAATGTTAAGATTTTTTCCTTCTTTTTAATACAAATAAGGGTGAATGGAGTAACTGTGAAAATTACAGGCATACAAACATATGAACATACATATTACTAAGAAAGCACGTTAGAAATATAGAAAATTGCGGTAATTATTAACAGTATGGATGCACTCGCTGGAGATTAAGTCCCAAGCTCAACGTCACAAACTTTATTCAACAATCTAAGTTGCCGTGACTGGGCGTGTCTTTTGGGCAGTTCTCGGGAAACTTCGTATACAAGGCATAAATAGAGGTGAAAGTCGGGAGCACCGAGTGGACTTTCCGGAGATTAACGCGGACTTTTTCTTTCATTTTTCTTGGCGTTACCGTTCTTGTATGCAGCTTATTTCTTGTTCCAGTGACTGCACTTTTTGTCCTCTACAAAAATATAGTTCGCAATTAGCCCGAGCTTAGTCCGTCCATACTGTAAAGATTAACCGAAATTATGTGTCTTGAGTGAATAGGATGGGTAATGAAACGGACAATTTGGCATTCAAAACCATATATTTTTTTTTTATGAAAAAAAAAATTGTGTGAATATCCTTTTTACACACCTTTGTAAAACATTAAATCAGTTGGTTTTGAATGATTTACAACTTACACTCTGCATGAACTTATTCAGTAAGCTGACACAAGTAATTCATGCCGGGCTCCCCTCATGGGCATAGCCCGAGCGAGGATCAGCTTCGCATATCAGACTTATTTATGGAAAAAAAATATTAATTTAGTAGAAAATCTACAGAAAATTAACAACTGAAACATCTCTTGGTGCTCTCTTAACCCTAAGCCAGTCCTGTAGGTTACTATTAATGGTATTTTCCTGAGAAAGTTAATCTTTACAAGGAACTAGCCTAGGAATTAAGGTGGCATGCTCTTGGTGCAAAGACAAATAGTATTAAGGCTTCCTAGTTTATAGTGCTGAGTAACAAAAGATAAGGAAACAGGGAACATATTTACAACTTATTGTCAGGGGAGGCGGCTCATAGCACATGCTTGCTCCCAATCACAGAGTGAATGATGTGAAGGCAACTCCTAAATACTGCCCCTGCTAGCTAATATTGTGGCATGCTAGATATAACACATAATAATTCAAAGTAATAAGAAATAGTCTTAAGGATTTAATAATAAGCTTTTAGAGTAAGTGACATATATAATCAGTATTGTACGGACTAAGTGGATGTGAGGTTAAAGCTTATATAGTAACTTATAATAGTAACCAAGAATTGGTGCAAAAGAACAGGATAGTGCCTTCACTAGACCCTTACATGTATGAATCAGCTACTTCAGGAATGTCTCTTTCAGAAAATTAAATTAATATGGACACACAAATTCAATTTGATAATGGAAACCTTACTTACACATATCAATTTTTATCCTTGTAAAATTTACTCTAGTACTCCTTTTGTGTTAAGTTACTGAACTGACACCTGATAGTGACCCAAACGAGAACCTTGCTGTTGGCGAAAGTCCTTGCCACCAATAGAAGAAACCCTACTTCTTCAGATAGACCTATCATGTCAGATTGTTGGTCCCATCCACAATCCCTCGATAATAGGCCTTTCTGTAGCATCCCGAAACCCCGAACACTTTGATACATTGTTTGATGTTTCCCGTAGTCGCTACAAATCACGAGCGTTTCTCAACAGCTTTCAGTTTCTGACGCAGACGCACTTGTCTTTTCCAGTGTTCAAAGATCACGTTAATAATTATTGGATGGATACCGAAGGTTCAGTGCCCTTGCCAGAAGACTCGGTGGTGTACCGTAGTAGCACCAATTATCCAGGGAGGCATTTTACAGACCAGGATTTAACAACGGAATGGGGCTCTTGAGTGGCTACCACGGTGAGTTTGTTTGTGTTTTGGTTTACCATGTACTTCCCGATACAAAAAAAAAAAAAAAAAAAAAAAAAAATCATATCATATGATGAACTACTAGATTCTTGAAATGTTCTTTATATAGGATGCAAGTATTGGTAATGTTTACAAAGTGACCTTACTTCCTATTCACAAACATAGCCGTTTGAATCAAACAGATTCCTTACCTAGAACCTCGTCTAATTGCAGTGGACTTGCTGAGCATTTGCCGTGACCCTGTTCTCTTAATTTCTAACATTATGTTTTTTTTCCCACAAAGATTACTTCATGTATTAGTGAGTAGTTTTTCTATGTTTGATATTAAAATGCCATTACATTTTCCTGTAAAAGTATCAACTTGGGAAGGAAATACCATAGACAAAAATTGTCTTATTTTTGGTATTTCTGTCCATTACAAACAAAGTGCACCTTGTACTCTATGGCTGAGAGAAAATGTAATGGTATAGTTTCAGTTTCACATAGCCATAATTATGATACAAGGTAACCTTTATTTTTAATGAACATAATGACAGAGTACAAGACACTTTACAAAATGTAATACGTGAGTTTACATTTATTGAAAAATGCAGTTACTCTATTATAATCAAATGGTAAAACTACATTCACTGTTATATGAAATAATCGGCATTGGCGAAAAATATTCAGAAGAAAATCGGTTACGAGAAATGACATGCGGACGGGTATGGGTATGAGAGTTTAGACCCTGATAGGGAAATGTAGCAATTGGATGGGGGTCAAAGGGCAAAGCCTTAGAGTTTGGAGTGTTTTCGGTTCATACACCGATGTTTGTGGATATCCTAGGAGTGGTGTAATGGTGACTTTGTCTCAAAACATTACCAATACGTTTATTTATATAAAGTGGAAAATAACAAGAGATTCACGTATATTACAGTGAAAGAATATTAATTGCCTGGATGGCTGTGTAAAAAAAAGAAAAAAAGAGATAGATATATAGATATACAAGTAGATGTAGATATACAAACAGACTTATATATATATATATATATATATATATATATATATATATATATATATATATATAGATACACACACACACACACACGCACACACACATATGCATATGTTTATGTATATATGTCTGAATATATACACATTCATATATATATATATATATCTGTATATGTGTGTTTATATGTATATAAACATATATATGCATACATACATATTTGTATTATATATATTTATACATAAGTACATATGTATTTGTATATGTATATATGCAAATGTGTACATAAATATATATATATATATATATATATATATACACATATGTGTATCTATGTATGTATATATGCATATATGTGAATATATAAAATGTGTATATATGTATATATATATATATATACATTTATATTTATATAAATAATATATATATACATATATATTATATATATATATATATGTATATATATATATTTTTTTTTGTAGTCAGTTAATGAGGTGTACATTTCATATTGCATAGCGGTTGAAATATACCCTCGAATGCTACTTGAGAAACCAGTCTTTGATCATGAAAACCTTCCTGCTGTCCCCACCGCAACCATATCGCCTTCTCTTGCCACCATGTCGCCCACTCCATTAGCTCTTTCCCGAAAGCCATCTGTTCCCTCGACATCTGCTGCATCATTTTCCTCGGTATCTGCACCAATAACTTCCCAAGAGAAGGTTTGTTGTTGGTGAAGAAAATAAATTCGAGGAGGCCGAGGGATTCAGCAAAAGTGATTTTTTTTCTATCAATCTCGTGCAGGAATATGTGCAAGAAAATTATAACCAGTTGCTTTCATCGACAGCAGAGTTACCTGAAATAACTGATTTAACGGAAGGGAAGAAAAGGTTTCCGTGGCAGGAATTAAGCCTCAGGACGACGGTGACATTTTGAAAGAAATTCCATCCTAAGAAACTCCAACGCAAGGGTTTACAGGATGGCTGTAGGCGAAAGCCAATAACGAAATGTCAGGGAGAGCCAGTAAATCAACATTTTATGAAGAGATGAGGGAACTGATAGGGGGGGTCAGCATGACATTGACTTTCCAGTTACAGCCACAGCCCAGGGAACTCGGATTTAACGACCAGATGAACTGAATGAAGATCTTGACCTTGACCCTGTGGCTAGTGCTGACCCCATACCAGGACCCTCACACGGAATCTCCATCACCGGCAAGTAGACCGAGGGAGAGGGAAAAGGCTAAGGGAAGAGAACTGGTTGAGGAAATAATAATTAATTGTTAATAAGTAAAATATGTCCTATTAACCTTATTTACGAGAGGCATTTGTTTTCTTTTTTAGCAGACCGGGTGGGATTGAGGTATCATAAGGTTTTATAATTTCTTTTATTTTATTGTTTTACATTCTATTTTATTATTGGGGGGGGGGGTGACTTTTGCTTTCTTTTTGTCTTTTTGTTATAGTGAAAGCCAAAGTTTATTTGTTTGTTGTTTATTTCTTCAAACCCAACGTTTGTTTCTTTTTTTCTTATTTTGACTGTGATTTCCAAAGCTTAAGTATAATTTTACTTTTTGTTATTTTCAAAGCAATAGATTGTCTCCTTTCTGTTTATAAGTTTTGAAAGTTAAAACTTGTTTTCTCGATCGTTATTTTCAAAGCCAAAGTGATTGTTCCCTTTTGTGATAAATGTAAGCAAATATTATATATATATATATATATATATATATATATATATATATATATATATATAAAATATATTATGTATGAATATATATATAATATATTCTGTATGTATATATATAATATATTCTGTATGTATATATATAATATATTCTGTATGTATATATATAATATATTTTGTATATATATATATATATATATATATATTCAGTAACAAGGAATGCTGTTTCATTTGACACAATAGTATAATCCTTTGTTATGTACGGTGGATTTTTTTTTAAGGATATTGATTTATGTTCAAGTTAAAAATCATGTACATGTTGTTTTCAATTAAACATGAAACCTTTCTGTGATGTTGAAACATTAAGTGAATTTTTAATTTTTTCTAGTGTAAACAGCTCAGTTGAATGGTATTGTAACAAAGATCCTGATTTTTGTTATTGTACAGCTTCGTGTTTTATCTTATATACAGTAATGGAATTGAGGTTCTGTGATCCTAGTGATCCATATAAAATGTATTCTTAGCTTTTTTGCGATAGTAACACTATCCTAAGGTTACATAACACAAGGGATGTACATTTACACTAAATTATAATATTTTTTTTTATATAAGCAATGTATATTTACAATAAAAGATAATCATATTTCTCTTTTTACAAGAAATGTATGCTTACAATAAACCAGACAATATATATAAATTATATTTGACAATACCATTGCTATATCTTTAAAGTTACGAAATAAGAAAATAAAGTCAAGGAAAAATGTTTTTTCTATACAATAATGACTACAAATAATTCTTAAAATACCTCTAGTTGCAAACTTTACAATTATTTTTTACTGTTTATTAGGTATCACAAAAATGGGAAAAATGAGCTTAAATCTTCTCCAAACACTTTCTGGCTTTACCTTTTCTTGGAACAGGTTTAACACTTGCTTAGCTTACCTTGCGAGCACAATTAATACTTTCCCACTTTTATTTATTTTTTTTTTTTTTTCTTTATACATTGGACTTCTGTGGTACACCTTCGTGGCAATTTCTTTTATATTTTCATTGCTCCAAATAATTCATTTTCATCATCATGTTTAAGGCAGCCTTCGTGGTGTTCACTGCATCTCTCTTCCATGCACATGTTAGGAAGAGTACAGACTGCCATAACAAGAACATAATGCATGTCAGCAAACTCATGTTATGTAAATCTCGTGTGCGCCGAAACCTACACTTCAATCTTCCAAATACATTTTCAATTATGTCTTTTCCTCTACTTATCTATGTATTACTTATGTCTTCTTGAGTTAGAATTCGAATATAACTTTTAAGTGTGTGGATGAAATGCCGAAAATTATTTGTAATGTATGCAGTATCACCCAGCAAGAAATATCCTGCCATCTTCTCTACACTTTCTGCAAAAAAAAGGGCTTTTACGAAGGCGGTAGGCATCGTGCACACGACCTGGAGGTTCAACAAAGATATCTATAAATTTGCTTTTGTCGTCACAAAACCCTGAGGAAGGATTGAATAGTGGTCTATGCCATGTCGTCTGGGTCTTTGGATCTTAACCCATTCGCCCCAGAATTTTCTGCTCGTTGCCGAACCCCTCTCCCGGGATTAGTTGCCAGCCCCGTGGGCCCCCGCTACAGGAATTTTTCTGGCGCGACGCGGCCGTGCAAAGACCATTCATTATATCTGTTTTGCAGGAATCTGGCCACAAATTTTGTAGTACTGATGTTATTTTACATATGGGGAATGTGTAGAAACCACTTTTCGCATGGTGTTTTCTAGGCATCATTTTGCCTTTGTATTGAGGAGAGATACTGAATTGCTTCCGAGTTGTCTGTATTAGCAGATGACATCAATACGTTGTGTGTGTGTGTGTTGTTTTTGAATGAGAGGTCAAACTGTGGACTTATCCTCCTTTTTTCAATCAAACTTCCAAATGAAGCAAAATATGAAGCACAACAGCAATCCAAATACAATTTGATACTCAGAAGCAGTGTTTTGTCCTCATGAGAGATGTTTTATTTGATTTAATACAACACAGAAAAAGAAGAAAGACAGAAGTGAATGTTGTTTTTTTGAAGCTAAAAAATAGCCTTGTATTTATATGAGAGGTCAAATTGCCTTTTTTCAATTACAAAATGGAGAACAAGAAAAAAAATAGTACCCATCACCATTTTTTATTGTGTACATACTGATCTATGTACCAAGATTTTTCCGAGAGTGGCACCTCTCAAAATACCTGTAAGTACAGAGTAAAACCTGATACTCTGAACATATTGTCCTTGTCATCTTCCTCCTCCCCGCCCTCTAGCAGAGAAAACATCCTCTGTATTTCCTTCCAAGTTTCTCTCTTACAACATGCCGCATCCTGCCCAGGAATCTGGAAGGAGAAGGCAAGGTTGATGGGCGTGCTATATGGCTCGATGTCTGGTCTGTTGATTATTGACATCGCCAGGTCCAATCGAAAATCCACCTGATCAGTTCTGTTGCCTAAAGGGCCTGTCACACCTTAACGTTTTAGAGAACGTATGGCTAGCGTATGGAAAACGGTGGCACACGCTCAGCATACGCTTGAATAAGTTATGGGTACGCTGCTCCATCGTTAGGGTACGTTGAAGTACGGTGGCGTACGGTGCCGTACGTCGTCGTAAGTAGGGACAGCGAGAAGTTTTTGAGCATGCACAAAATTCTCGACGTATGCCAGCGTGTGGCCAGTACGTTATGCATACGCTGGGGATAAGTTAAAGGCACGTTAGGCGATCGTTATCATTCGTTCTCTGATCGTTCCTCACGCGTTGTATTCATTAGTATAATGGACAGCGTGCCCAGAACGCATTGTTGTCGTGTTTGTAACGATCATTGGACGTGTAGCGAACGGATGTACACCGTGTTGGACGTGATGGCAATGGATGCAAAACGTACATAACGTGTTGCAAACGTACTCATTGCGTGAATACCGTATTTGGAACGTTTTTAGAGTGATTGGCTTATAAAAAGGCCCCTTCTTCAGAGGAAACCCTCATTCTGCAGGTAGCGTCTTCTGTGAAGAGATGGATTGTCCGGCTGCGCTACGAAGAAAGTACCAGCTTGCTGTCCTGCAGCATCAGAATGATCTCATTGATTTAACACTGCATCAGCTACAAAGAAATAGAAGATATGCAGGTAGGTAGATAGATATTATATATGTATATATATATTTTGTGTGTGTGTGTGTGTGTGTGTGTGTGTGTGTGTGTGTGTGTGTGTGTGTGTGTGTGTGTGTGTGTTTTTTGTATGTACTGTTGACAAGAAGATACGTACTGGAGAAGAGCCCCATTAATTAATTATTATTATTATTATTTCTATTATTAGACCGAAAGAGAAGAACCTGGGTGAGGTCTTGGATAGGGAGACGCCGACAGTTTGGCTTGTATGACCAGCTGATGGTGGAACTGAGGGCTGAGGACCCAGCATTATTCACCAACTTCATGCGGATGGCTCCAGCAATGTTTGATGAGCTGCTAGAAAGACTTGTTCCCAGGATAAGTAAGCAGCACACCTTCTACAGGGAGCCACTTCCGCCTGGGCTGAAGCTGGCCCTGACTTTGCGTCACCTTGCCTCAGGCAACAAGTATGCCTCAATGAAGTTTGCATGGAGAGTCCCTCACAACACTCAGTCCCTTGTGATCCGAGAAGTGTGTCAAGCCATCATTGACGAGTATGCCGACGAGGTGATGATTTGTCCAAGTACCCCTGAAGGTTGGAGAGCCGTAGCCGACAAGTTCTTGCAAAGATGGAACTTTCCCCATACATGTGGGGCACTAGATGGGAAGCATGTCGCCATCCGAAGGCCGCCTAACAGTGGATCTATGTACTTTAATTACTAAGGATTTTACTCCATTATTCTAATGGCACTTGTGGATGCTGACTATAAATTTATCTGGGCAGATGTTGGTGGGGCTGGATCAGCATCAGATGCACAGATATATAATGTATCTGAACTGAAAGAATGTGTTGAGGATGGTACTCTGGGCTTCCCTGACCCTGAGCCTCTTCCCAATGACAACCAGGATATGCCTTACTTCTTCATTGGTGATGATGCCTTCGCCCTAAGAGAGACCATGATGAAGCCATACAGTCTTCGGGGACTGACAAATGAAGAACGCATCTTTAACTACAGGCTTTCTCGAGGTAGAAATGTAGTGGAGAATGCCTTTGGCATCCTGGCTAACAGGTTCCAGGTTTTGCTCACTACAATGCAACAGGACCCCTCCACTGTAAAGCTGATTGTGAAAGCATGTTTGATTCTTCATAACATTATGAGGACCAGGTACCCAGGACTTCAGAACCAGCTACTGGATAGTCCTGAGAATGAGAACGGTGACTTTGTTTCAGGAGCTTGGCGAGATGGACGTCACATGGAGGACACCCGTACAGCCAGTGGCCCTAATACTGCCTCCAAGAAGGGAAAGATACAGAGGAATCTCCTGAAGCACTGGGTTAACTCGCCAGCTGGTGCAGTTCTTTGGCAAAACAGAATGATATAGATTATAGACATTCACTTACTCATTTTTACCATTGCCATCATGTACCTACTTCCTTGCTATTTGATAAATGTAAAAAATAAAACACTAGTCAAGTTCAAAATTTTTATTATCCAATGAAGTTTCAAACTGACAAACTATGTCTAAGTCTCAACTGATAATTTGGCACAGCAAATTCTAATAAGTCGAAAGGCCACATTGTACTATAACAGACCACATGACTGCAAATATACGAAATGAAAACTGCAACGTTTACAACTGATGACATGACAAATATGAGTACTGTCTATGGCACAAAACTGTCACTAGTTCTCTCATGGGTGTTGAGGGGTACTGATTTCCACACTAGGGTGCTCACTGGGGCTGCTTGTACCATCAAGGCCAGATAAGTCAAGCACCGCAGACAGCCCTGAAAGGTTACCAAAACTGTGACTGCTAGTGGCCGTTCCGCTGGGACTCTGCTGGGTATCTTGAGACTGCTTCTGCTGAACTTGCGGTTCTAGAGGCTGCTGGAGATACTGATGGACATAATTGGCCGTCTGTGACCCCCAGACCGATGCTGCAGGAGGCTGAGGCGTCCACATGGGTGGAGGGGGTTGACAGAGCTCCGATGGTGTTTTGTAACTTGTGGAAGCTGTGGGTGGGGCTGAAGGATGCTGCACAACACCAGAAGCAGGCACAGCATTCGTGCGGATTGTATGCACTTCCTCGTCACTGTCTTCACTCATCAAATGGGTCAATATGGCGTTGATCTGTGTGAGGGCTTTCTTGAACTTCCGCTTTGGCATAGTTATGAGGCTGTCCCTGACATAATTGGCGAATGCTGCAGTTTCCGTTATGGATTCCCTGGGGTTTGCAAGACCCTGCAGGAGCTCTCCCGACTCCTTTACCCTCTTCTGAAGGGACAGGAGAATGTCGTCCTCCTCCTGGCCACACCTCCCCTTTCGCTGGGAAGAGGACGAGGAACCTGGGTAGGGTGATCCGTTTTCTGCAGGAAGGTCGGCGCAGGCCTCCTCGGCTGCTTCTAGGTTGCCTCGATGAGCCACAATTGTTGCCTTGACCTGCAAATATGACAATTGTTAGTAAAGAACAACAGCAATAGGTTGCCTCGATGGAACAGAATTGTTGCCTGGACCTGCAAGTACGACAGTTGTTAGGAAAGAACAACAGCAATTCTAATCGCACTGAAATTGATGTGCAGTTTATTTTGTACTTACACTCTTAACTGGCTCTGGCCGATGTTTGACAACTGCCCTCAAGAACTCGAAACTTTGCAATATCCATTGCTCTCTCTCTGTGAAGTCTGGCGTTCCATCCCCACTCTTCTTCTTCTGAAGACGTGAGTGGGCATCCCTCAGGGAGCGAAACCACCCTTGCAGATGATCCACTGTTTTTCCCATAATTTTAGACTGATCTTCCCATAATTTGGTTTTCTTGTCAACACGTCTGTAGTCATTCTTCTTTACATTCCACAGTATGTCATTTTCTCTCAAAAAGTCACACATTATCTGTTCTTTTTCAGGATCCAAACAAAACTGAGTCTTCTTGGCTCTCTTTTTCATATCATGTGGTTGTAGAGTAGAGGTCGATGCAGCAGAGTATGCGGTGGAGCCTGCAGGGGAGGCATCTCTTCGCGGTGGCGAAGATGAGTCACGCCCATCTCTATCACCCAAGACGTCCGAGACTAGAGGTGAAGGTGACAGTGTGGGTGTCTTGCGACCACGGCCGCGGCCCCGTGCTGGTTTCTTGGTCGGTGACCTCTTGCCCATGGCTGATATAGTTGTGACACGATAGTCCTTGCAGCAACCTTTTTATGCAGTTGACATGCGTCACGTGATCGAGGGACGTACCTCGATTGTTACGCGTATGCTACTCGATCGTTACCTGTTAGTTCGTTCCTCACACGTTCCTCACGCGCTGAGTACGTTCCCCGATCGTTGTCTTATACGCTCTGCATACGTTGACAACGCGCCGAAAAACGAAGAGTTCAGCGTACGCCACCGTTTAACAGACCGCATGGCTATTTACTGTAGCCAAGTCAGATATAATAAATATCTTCTTGAACAACTTCAGTGTCCTGCGCACTGAAGGGTAAGACTTAACTAACTGGTCGCCCAAGTCCACCCCTTTCATTCTGTCACAGTATGTAACGACGCACTCCGGCTCTGACTAGCGGACCCCCTCGTCGCCGAATCTGGGTCATGGCAGAGGTGTGTTCCGTGGACAACGTGTTCACCAGCTTCAAATCCTTCCACGCCAACGCCATCATGCCGATTCGGGAGCTCTGGGACTCCATGTCCCCCGCTTCCGGGCCTGTAAATCGTGAGGCTTGTGGCGGCGAATCAACCACACCTTCCCCACAGTCTTCCTGGACTGCAAGAAATGGAAGAGTACTGGTGAGGTGTAAACATGTAATTGGTAAACATGTAATTGGGCACACGTAATCGGGTGCCATCGCCGTCCATGGCGATGTGCGTTGGTCAGAGCAAATCTGTAAGCAAGCAAATGGAATGATTTAGTTTGTGTAGATACAGTGATGACCACTGGTATCTGAATATAGCAGTAATGTGGATAAATGAAAAGCTATGCGTATCAACTCTACATACCTGTTCGTCTCCTCCAACACGAGGCTGATCATTAGTCATCATTAGAAATAATTATAGGTACATTCTCCCTCCTCCACCTGGAGTCTGGAGTCGATGGAGCATTGGTGTTGCTGTTCCACGTTTTGGACACGTGGACGGAGAGTGGCTCGTCACTGTCAAGTGTCGAGTCCAATGTGGTTTCTTTGTGGGAAACGAATCAAGTTCGTCATCGCTCGGGGCCTCGAAATCCATGTCGAAGTCAGAGTCATCACTGGGGATAAGCTCATCCACAGTGCCATCGTCCTCAGACGAGCTTTCGAGGTGGACGGCCTCGGCTGCTGGTGAGAGCGAGTTGTTAATGGCCTGGGAATAATTAAGAATTTCTTTAAATATCTGTATATATATATTGGTATCACACATATTTATATACAATTTTGATATATATATATATATTGGTATCACACACATATTTATATCTAATTTTGATATATATATTTCTATTAATAAGTATATATAGATAAATATATACAAGTATATAAATATATATAAATATATATAAATATATATAAATATAGATAAATATATATACAGAAATATATATAAATATGTATGAATAAATATATATAAATATGTATGAATAAATATATATAAATATGTATGAATAAATATATATAACTTAACTTATACTTACAAATAAACATATATATAGATAGACAGATATTAATATGTATATATAATTAATAATTTATGTTACAAATATCATACACAATCTTATAAAAATATTATTGCTCCCAAATGCAATTATTCTCAATACAGCACTTTAAAGCATAAAGAGTTTCTCAAAATATTTTTTTTTTATAGTAGAGGATAATAATACAGAATGCCTGACTTGAAGGAAAATTCACATCACACCTCTAACCAAGGCTATGCACACTATCTGGGGAACAAGGGGTTCTAGGCCTATAGCTTTATCTATCCTACTCATGCATATTATTCGCGGCCAATAATGATATTACTTTTGGATGTATCAAGTAATAATTAGTTTTATATAAAACATCATAAAGCCAAGAAGGTAAAGTCATAAAGCACAGCCTGGACTTGCTTAGGACGCGTTGTAGAATTTTATCGTGTAACAGGGAATGCTTAACATTATCAATGCAATCATTACATTGACTGTCATTTACCTTGAACGAACCTTCTGCGGTCTATAAAATCCAACATTAAAACATATATAGCCATTTTGCTCAAAGAATTCTGCATCACCATCGTAACACAGCGAACGGTTCCATCTTTGTTTACACGCTGAGCATTGTGGTTAAAGAATTGTGGCCTCGGAGGTTCCAAACGCGGCCTCGTTGTCTTGCTGGACGAGCAGTTCCGAACGCAACATAAAAACGTTGAAATTGGTACCACTAACAATAACCACCCAAACCTAAATTAGTCTCTTAAATTAATGAAACAAGTGTAGGAACACACACACACACACACACACACACACACACACACACACACACACACACACACACACACACACACACACACACACACACACACACACACACGTCAGGCACACAACCACAGCTTTAATCTTTGACGACCTGCCTGTGGTTGTTTGGATGTTAGTGCGTATGTGTGTATGTGGTGTAAAAAGCGCGCGTGAAAGGTGACGAGGTGCTTTGAAGGAAATAAAAGTGGATAGCTGAACTGGTGGCGCTTGTGCGAGGTCACAGTAGTAGTAACAGTGCATTTTCCGTCTATCGCTAAACTAACCACCCGTAAAGGTGAATAAGGATTATTATGTTTATTTTCTCATTGTGCAATTAAATTAATTTAAGAGTGTAATGCGGCCTTGGCACATTGCGAGATCCATAAGAGTATTTTTTTTTATATTATTATTGTTAATATGCATTAGATATTAATGGTGTGATATCCTTCCCTAAAGTCTGAGAACGTATGCCAAGAGACAGAGAAACAGAGACAGACAGAGACGGAGATACAGACGTGTCGAAATCCTATAGCTTCGTCACTCAGTGGCTTGAAGGTTGCAAGTAACATTCATGAAAGTCTCTGATAACAATATTAGAAAGAGTGAAAAAGTGAAAGTCAAAGTGAAGGGAAGTGAACTTAGTGATATGACTAGTACATGCAAAAAAGAGGAATTGTGGAAACGACATTGTTTTTTTTTTTGTTTTGTTTTGTTTTTTTAGTGTGTTTTAATTAATATTTAAGTTGAATAAATAAATAGTTAAAGTTTTATATCTTTTCACTGAACCCCAATCTTCCCAACCATACATATATATTCCTGTGTATACAGAGAACGTTCCTAACCAAGAATATCTGCAAAATAAGATCTTTGACATAATAATATCCTTAAAAATTGGCGCCCGAACAGGGACGTTCTAATATATATGTTTGGTTGGTGACGTGTTGGGTTCATAATTAAAGTAAGTTTATAATCATGACTTCGTTAAATGAATTGATGAAGTTCGGAAAAGAGCTAGGGTTAACGGGAGAAAACTTGCAAGAATTCGTAAGAGAAGAGCAAAGCAAAGAGCGTGAAAGGTTCGAATTAGAGCGCGAAGAAAGAGCGAAGGAGAGAGAAGCTAGAAAAGTGGAATTGGAAATAGAACCTAGAATGAAAGAACTTGAACTAGAAAGACTAAGATTACAAGTGTAAAGTGACGAAAGTGAGAAATATGAAGTAAAAGCTGATGTTTTTGAGCTGGCACTTCCGAAACTGCCTGTGTTCAACGAGGCTAATGACAGTATAGACGCACATATACTCCGGTTTGAGAGACTAGCAACCAGCGCCAGATGGGACCGGGATGTTTGGACGGTTAGTTTAGCCTCTTTGCTACAAGGTAAAGCGCTTGAGACGTACCAGCATCTCTCGCCTGTGGAAGCGCGCGACTTTGAGCGAGTGAAAGAAGCGTTGCTCAGGTGTTTCCAATGCACGGCTGAGGGCTATAGACAAAGATTCCATAATTCCAAATTCCACAAAAATGAAACTGCTTCGCAATTTGCTAACAGACTAAAGAACAATTTAACAAGATGGGTCGAACTTGCAGGTTGTGAACAAATCTATGTTGATGTATTTGATCTTATGCTCACTGAATAATTCTTGAATGCGTGTGACAAAAGGATGGTGCTATTTTTAAAGGAGCATGATTTTAAAACCTTTAATGAGATGTTAATTATGCCGCATTGTATATGCGCATGTAAATCCTAGTAGGAAAGATAGAGAGGGTCAAGAGAGGAACGCGACAGGTCATAGGAGTGCGAGTGCAAGTAGCAGCTATGCGTCAGGAGTGAACAGGGGTGAGGAAAGGATGAAAGGCGGAGCGCGTGCTTGTTTCGTGTATGGACGAGGTAATCACCTTGCCAAGGATTGCTATAACAGGTTCGGAGGATCAAAGTACAAAGATACCGTGCGTTCACTTGAGCTTTTCCGCACGGTGCGCCTTGTACAGGCCCAAAACGGTCAGAGTGAACGGTTTCGCCACGCGAAACGCCTCTCAGCTGATTACTGTAAACAAACATACCAACATGGCCGACCTGCTAGGCGAGTTGCGGGAGTTGCTGTCCTTTTAGATGAATTAGACGATCTCATTTTAGACGCAGCTTTAATAGTTGCCTTAGAAAATGATCTAGGGGGAGCAGAGGAAGCTGCACAGAGACGACAAAGGGTCCGGAATCCAGTCAGAGTTGGTGCTTACGCAGAGAACATTGTGCCCCTATACAGCGAGGAGGAATTCAAGTCTCCCTTTAGAATAGTCATTACAGCTTCCTATTTTACTTAAGGAAAAACTTGATATTCAAGCAGAGCTACAAGTCATTGTTTTGGAACCTGAGCCAGAGGTTCCAGATGAAGGTATTCCTGAAGAGGAAAAAAAGAAAGCCTTTACAAAACGAGATGAATTGGCAAATCTTGCATAATGTAACTTGTATTTAAGTTTTTGTTTCTTGCGTCAAATTGTTTGTAGTTTTGCAAGTAATGCTGCCTTATATTTGTCTTTTTTTTTGCACATTTCATTTTCTTTTGAACATGATACTTATTTTCATAGCTCAAAAACTATTTGAAAATATATACTGTACCTTTATAAGTACCTGTGATAGATCACTTATGTATATCTTTCCTTTTCATGCTGCTTGATTTTTCTTTTTCTTTTGTATATATAACATATCTTTCATTGTATTGCATTGCTGCGTGTATATTTACATATACATTTGTTCTGAAAGTTTTAAAAACTCAAGGATTGTAAATTGTAAGACATATTTACCATAATCCATGTCTAATAAAATATATTTTGTGTCACCTCTTTTTTTTTTTTCTTCTTTCTTTTTTTTTTTTACTTCATGTTCTATTTGGGGGTAAATTAAATTAAATGGATTTACCAAAAATAATAAATGTATTTATTTAAAATATTTGAAACTTCTGTTTACACTATGTCACAGTCTGAACTTATCCTGATGTTGAAGCACCTGAGCATGTAGTGTACTTCCAAAAGCTAAAGGAAAATAATTTGTTATAACTGCCATTACAGAATTAACAAGTAAACATTTTCATTCCAAGGCATGAAGTAGATGAAATGATAAACCTTAAAGACTACAGTACGAAAAAAATATATTTCCTGACATTTACAGAACTGAGCTAGAGCAATAATAACTTAAATGCAACTTGCTGCAAGTACTGGTCATGCTGGTTACTTAAAGATGGCATAAACCTTTCTAACACAACATTTCTCTCGACAACAAGATCAGCTAATTTGTCTAGTGCTGAGATGAGATGTTCTCTCCCCTGTGACGTCTCATGTTCTTTTGAACGCCTCTGTTTATGAGATCTTGGTGGTGGAAGGGATGATGCTGATGGAGCTGGAGAGAGAGTTCTTGAACTGGTAGACTGTGATTGTGATGGTGATGGCACTGGAAGTTCCACAACTTCAGATGGTCCAGCACTAGTTGAAGGTTGACCTGGTGATGAAACTTTAATATTGTAAGCACAATGAAATCTTTTATTTAAATTTACTTTTAGTCTCATATAATATATACTATTAAAGATTTCATCATTACATCTCTTTCTGAAATATCTCGTAAAATTCCTTACCTATCATTAATGACGACTCTTTTGCAACTGGTATTACACTAGGACCACGTCCAAGAACCATTGCTTCAAGGAATGGCCATTGTGTGTCACTGCCTCGTCCACTTAACTTTGCATTATCTTTAATTATTTTGTATCTGAAAAAAGGAGATTAAAACAGTTGTAAGCAAATGATAACAATTTAAATAGAAATCTGAAACAAATATAAAACATTTATCAGAACCAACTAACTGGGCTTTGTAAGACACGTATTAAACAAAACAAAAGAAACAAAAATCCATAAGATAAAGGAAGTATGGAATACTTTATACAATATATATAAGGTAACCAAAAACAGTCCAATAAAATCTGAGCAAAATGTTCATTCAGGTAAAGATACATACCTGTTTTTTAGTCCGCGCATATTTTTGTCACAAATTTCCCCAGTGACAGGATGTCCAGCATCTTGCAGCACTGAAGCAACATCTTCCCATAATTTGTATTCCTTCTTTGTACTGCTGGAAAAACTAGGTTTATTGTCACTGTATGCTTTTATCAACAACAGCGTTGCTGCTGCTGACCATATAATGGCAGAACCTGCAATTAATATGCCAACATTTACATTTATTATGATTTTATTCCACGAACACACTTTTCGTGGTCAGTCAAAACTTTATTTCTTCATTAAATGCTAATCACTTCTGGTATGCACAGTCATATTATTATACATATATTCTGCATCCACCAAAATCATAACTGTTCGAAATTATAGTCTTACGCAGTTATTAAAAGATAACAGTAGCATTATCATCAACTTTTATCACTTACTACTGTGACGCTCCCGGAAGTTCTATCTCAACTACAGGCATATTTTAGGTTTACATGATGTAAATTTACACTTATTATATTCTTTGGTGGTCAGACACTTACTACAAGTCATTACGTGTCCCTGAGTTTCTTCCAAAACCAAGAAATATGCGTTACAAGTCGGGCAGAGGTACTTCAGAGGTTCCGAGTAGGCGGCCATCTTCGTTGTTTACAAACAGTCCGCGAGGCGAAGCGAACTACCCCCAAACCCCGCTCTCTTCGCCACGCAACGCTTCGCGAAACGTTTTGTCAAACGGACCGTTCACTTGATTTCGCCACGAAACGCACGGTGCGCACTGCCCAAGTGAACGCACGGATAGTAAGATAATCAAATCTAATGCTGAAAAAGCGGCAATGGCTTATCATAGTGATAAATTGATGATTGCAAGAGGTAAAGTGGAAGGTGTGAAAGTTGACATGTTTCGTGATCCTGGATGTACGACAGTGTTAGTGAAAGATTGTTTGGTACCTAAAAGTAAGTTCACGGGTAGAATGGTTGACATAAGGATGGCCAATAACATGGTATTTCAATAACATGGTATTTAAGTATCCAGAGGCTTTTATCTATGTCGATACTCCGTTCTTTACTGGTAACTCATTAGCTGCTTGTCTGCCAGATCCTATATATGAGTTGGTGATCGGGACGATTGAGGGATCGACTGATGGGGGAATGAGTGTGCAGGTGAGTGCGGTGACGACAAGGCTGCAGAAGAAAGAGGAAGAAAAGTGTGTTCGTGGTCAGTCAAAACTTAAAGTAAAAGAGGTTTTAAACAACCTTAAAAACAAAGATATAGGTAAGCTGTAAAGGGAAAATAAAACTCTTATTCGCGAGTATGCCGAGTCAAAAAGAGTATTCAGTGGTAAGTCCGAGGGTGAGTCGCACAGCTTCGTGGTGAAGCGCGGCGCGTTATACCGGCGCGTTCATAGGACACAGCAGGTGACTGAGCAGTTGGTAGTGCCTGAGTCCTCTCGGGACGCGTTGATCGGGCTGGCCCACGATTCCCTCATGGGAGGGCATCTCGGGATAAAGAAGACCACAGCGTGGATTCAAAGTATTTTTTTCTGGCCGGGGATGTGTGTAGAGATAGCATGGTATTGCAGGTCCTGTGATGTATATAAACGCACGGTCGACAAGGGGCGTGTCAGTCGAGTCAAGATGGGAAGAGTGCCGCTTATCCAGGAGCCTTTTCAACGAGTTGCCGTGCATATAGTAGGTCCGATAGAGCCTCGGGCGAATGATGGATCGCGGTATATTCTTACGATTGTTGATTACGCGACGCGTTACCCGGAAGTGATCGCTTTGAAAAATATTGACACATGCACCGTTGCAGAAGCGTTACTCTCGGTTTTCAGTCGTGTTGGGATCCCGAAAGAAGTTATGTAGCCAGTTTACGTCAGAGGTGATGAGGGAATTTAATTGTTTACTGTCTATAAAGAGTATAACAACCACACCGTACCATGCGATGAGTAATGGTCAGGTTGAAAGGTTCAATGGCGTTTTAAAAAAGATGCTGAAGCGTATGTCAAGAGCAACCAAAAATGTGGCCGCGATTTATAGATCTGCTTCTATTTTCGCATCGCGAAGTTCCGCAAGCAAGCACGAAGGTTTCACCGCTTGAACTTGTCTACGGTCATTCAGTGCGCAGGCCACTCGCCTTATTGCGCGAACTGTGGGAGGGCGATCGAGAGGCAATCGGTGACGACACGCGGACCACATACGAATACGTGATTAATCTAAGGGAGAGGTTGCAAGAGACGTGTAAATTAGCACAGGAGGAATTGGAAAAAGCTGGAGACAGTTACCAGTATCATTACGCGCGAGAGGGAGGTGAATGTCGGAGATAGTGTTACCCATACTTCCCACTAGTCATAATAAACTCCTTTTGCAGTGGCAAGGACCATTCATGGTCGTTAAGAAGGCCAACAGATATAATTACTGGATGTAAACGGCACAGAGCGTAAGTACCATATCAATATGACCAATCGCTATCATGAGCGATTCGTCAAAGTAGGCGATGTTGACGTAATGCGTGACGTGATCAGCGGTAAGAGTATGATGAGAATAGTGAACAAGAGAATGAAAATGATTCATTTCTTGCTTGTGTGGCAGTAGTTTGCGAAGACCACAACGAGGGTGGCGAAGTAATTACCCTCCCAAGTTATGTACAGGAGGAAAACGTGAGTAACGTAAGGGTAAATGAAGAATTGAGCGCGGACCATAAATGCGATGTGGCGAACGTATTGTCGGAGAACAGATGTCATTGAGCACACGGTTAATCTAACTAGTGATAGGCCAGTAAATACTAAACAATATCCTATTCCTTATGCGTTGCAACAGAATATCACAGATGAAGTAGATCGGAAGCTCGAGTTAGACGTGATAGAGCCTTCAACCTCGCCTTACTCGAACCCGCTAATCGCTGTAAAGAAAAAGAACGGGAGTGATCGCGTTTGTTTAGACCAGTGTTGTCCAAACTGGGGTCCGCGTACCCCCAGGAGTACGCAGCATAGATCTAAGGGGTACGTGAAAAGACGATGCACACACACACACACACACACACACACACACACACACACACACACACACACACACACACACACACACACACACACACACACACAGAGCAGAAACTTCCCTTTTTCTATGAAAGCAAAGGGAGGGGGATGGACGGGTACCCAGTAATTGTTCGTATACTATACGTGTACGAGAGCATTGCTGACAGCTGAGGAACCACTCACTGTTGCTCAGTTTTGTCTTAGGCGTCAGAGTGTGCGTGTCTGTTTTTGAAAGCTTATAGACGCAGTTGCTCGTTAACAGCAATAATGGATAGATGGCTAAAACGTGACAGTTGCTGCAGCCGCAGTGGTGACGCAGATGAAGGAAATCAAACAGGTGCTAAGAAAAAGAAGACAGATCTTCCTAAAAATCGGCAGTTCAAGGAAGATTATGTGCTTTTGGGATTTACTGCTACGAATTCTGATCCTCCAGAAGCTTTGTGCTTCTTTTGTGGGGAGAGGCTGGCCAACAGTAGTATGAAACCAGCTCACCTCCAGCGTCACCAGAAAACAAAACACTTGTGTAATGTTGGTAAACCGGCAGAATTCTTCAAAAGAAAGCTCTCTGATTTTCAGGGCTCCCAAAAAGTACTTCAGAAAGCCACCACAACTTCAGAGAAGGCTCTGAAAGCATCTTTAGCTGTTGTATCTCTATTAATTGCTAAAGCCAAAAAGCCATTCAGTATTGCTGAAGAACTTATTTTGCCAGCTGCAGGTATGATGGCTGAAATAATGCTGGATAAAAAGACAGCTGACCAACTAAAAGCAGTTCCTTTAAGTTTATTACACCAAACTGTCTCTCGCAGGGTAAGTGAAATGAGTGCCAATATTCAGGATCAAGTTGTGAATAAACTGAAGGCAAGCCAGTCATTTTCTCTCCAAGTTGACGAATCAACTGACATCAGTGGGCAAGCTCAACTTGTCTCATTTGTGAGATATATTGATGAAGATGATATCAAGGAACACATATTATTTGGTAAAAAATTGGAAGAGCACACAACAGGGGAAGCTATTTTCAATGTCATTAATCAGTTCTTCACTGAACAAGGGCTTAGCTAGAAATCTTGCATGGGTATGTGTACAGATGCCGCCGCATCAATGACTGGCAAGGTGAAGGGACTGGTGGCAAGGATTAAAAAGGAAAATCCTGATGTGGAATGGACTCATTGCATCATTCACAGAGAATCTTTAGCATCAAAGAAAATGAGTTCACAGTTGCACGAGATTCTGAATGACGCCGTCAAAGTAATCAACTTCATAAAGTCAAGGCCACTTAATACTCATCTATTTCACAGACTGTGTGAAAGCATGGGGTCAGAGCACACAGAGCTATTACTACACACAGATGTGCGCTGGCTGTCGCGTGGGAGGATACTCGCCAGATTGTTTGAGTTGCGAGATGAGGTAGCTTCATTCTTATCAGAACATGGGTCTCCTTTTGCCACATTTTTTAAAAACACTACTTGGGTTGCACAACTGGCATATCTTACAGACGTATTCAGCAAACTGAATGAGTTAAATATGTCTCTGCAAGGTAAGGACACAAACATTCTCAACCTGTATGACAAAGTTGCTGGCTTTCAAAAGAAATTAGGGCTGTGGAAGGAGACATGCTCAGGGGGATATTTTAAATGCTTTCCTCTGTTAGATGCCTACTTTTCCAATAACAATTATGAGAAAGACACTGTGAAACCAGTCATTGTGGAGCATTTGACCAACCTTATCAGTGCTTTTAAATCTTACTTTCCTGGCATACATGAACAATCAGTACAGCTGGACTGGATTAGAAATCCATTCCTCTTATCTGAACAAGAGAAGACGCTTCCTATTTGCCTTCAGGAAACACTGATAGAAGTGTGTGCGGACCGTGGCCTAAAACTGTTATTTGAGAGATCAAATGTCACTCGCTTCTGGAGCTCTGTGAAGAAGGAGCACCCAGACTTAGGAAAAATGGCCTTAGAAAAACTTCTTCCCTTTGGATCTACTTACCTTAGTGAGGTGTCTTTCTCCGCAATGAGTGTTATCAAATCAAAACAGAGAAACAAATTAAATGTCAACCTGGAACAAAGCCTGATTACTGCAGTAGCCTCAATACAGCCAAGGATGGAAAAAATCATCAGTGAACATCAACCCCACATCTCGCATTAAGTTGTAAGTCATTTTCAAGCATTTTATTTCTAAATCATTCTTCATATTTCAGTATCCTATTATGCAATCTTTTCATATTTAATATGAAAAGATTTAATATGTTATTTGCATTATCCTAAATGTAACTGAGTTTAATCAGCCATGGGGGGTACGTAACAGTAGGAGAAGGCAATAAAGGGTACAATAGGCAAAAATGTTTGGACAGCACTGGTTTAGACAGTCGCAAGATAAATAAGTTGACGGTATTTGACTCTGAGCCCATGCCAGATCAGGATTTGATAATGACTCGTATTATATCGATCTTTCCCGCGGGTATTGGCAAATCCCCATAGATGAACAAAGTAAGGCAATCACAGCATTTCAAACGAGCAAAGGATTGATTCAATTTAAAGTTGTACATCTTGGACTAATTAATGCAAGTGCTACGTTCAACCGCATGATGAGGAAATTGTTTAACGATACCGCTAACGTAGAGATGTTCGTCGATGATTTGTTAATTCTCACGAAAGGATGGGAGGAATACATTAAAACTTTGATAAAAGTTCTTAACATTCTGGCAAATGCATCGTTCACCGCTCGCCCGTCGAAAACGGAGATTGGGTATTTTACTTTAGAGTACCTGGGAAGCGATGTGGGGGGGGGGGGGGGGGGGGCGGAATAACGCAAACCGCGGATAAGGTAAACAAGATAATGGATATGGCTGTTCCGAAAACTAAAAGGCAAATCAGATCTTTTCTTGGTCTAACAGGGTACTACTGACATTATATACCTGATTATGCCACAATTGCCGCGCCTTTTTATGAACTAATTGAAAAATCTCAGCCTAATAACGTAAGGTGGGAAATTTGTCACCATGATGCGTTTAATAAGCTAAAAGAATATTCTTAAACTCCCTGACATGTCTAAAGACTTCGTGTTGCAAGTTGACGCTTCAGAGGTAGGATTAGGTGCGGTGCTTTTGCAGTATAAGGATGGGCAGCGTTGGCCAGTACTTTATGCGAGTAATGTGTTTAACGGTAGTTTGGGCCGTAAGTAAGTTTTATCAGTATTTGTACGGTAAAGTTTTTCTGATAGAATCGAACCATCAGCCTCTAAAATATCTTAATTCGGCAAATCACGTAAATGGAAGGTTGATGCGATGTTCTATGTATAGGCAACAATTCAATTACACCGTAAAGAACATTTCGGGTCGCGAGAACGTAGGTGCAGATTGTTTAAGTTGACTTTAAGGTGGCGGTAATTTTTAAGAAGCGTAAATCTGTGCTTATGTTAAGTAGTAATGTAAAGAAATTAACAAATTCTTAAATTATCAGGGGGATATTTGTCAGGCCCACAACCACAGCTTTAAGCTTTGACGACCTGCCTGTGGTTGTTTGGATGTGTGTGCGTATGTGTGTATGTGGTACGAAAAGAGCGCTTGAAAGGTGACGAGGTGCTTTGAAGGAAATAACTGTGGATAGCTGAACTGGTGGCGCTTGTGCGAGATCACCGTAGAAGTAACAGCGCATTTTCCGTCCATCGGTAAACTGACCACCCCTAAAGGTGAATAAGGAGTTTATTATGTTTATTTTCTCATTGTGCAATTAAATTAATTTAAGAGTGTAATGCGGCCTTGGCGCATTGCGAGATCCATAAGAGTATTTTTTTTTTTTTTTTTATTGTTAATCTGCATTAGATATTAGTGTGATATCCTTCCCTAAAGGCAGAGAACGTATGCCAAGAGACAGAGAAACAGAGACAGACAGAGACGGAGATACAGACGTGTCGAAATCCTACAGCTTCGTCAGTGGCTTGAAGGTTGCAGGCAACATTCATGAACGTCTTTGATAACAATATTCGAAAGAGTGAAAAAGTGAAAGTCAAAGTGAAGGGAAGTGAACTTAACTTAGTGATATGACTTAACTACATGAACGAGAGGAATTGTGGAAACGACATTGTTATTGTCTTTTTTTTTCTTTTTTTTTAAATTAATATCTAAGTTTGATAAATAAATGGTTAAAGGTTTATGTCTTTTCACTGAACCCCAATCTTCCCAACCATACATATATTCCTGTGTATACAGAGAACGTTCTGAACCGAGGATATCTGCGAAATAAAATCTTTGACATAATAATATCCTTACAATATATATATATATATATCAGTTTCTGGCGGCAAATTTGGTGTAGGTAGAACTATGTAATTCAATTTCTTTATCCCTTTCAGATCTATTAAGACTGAAACTGATACTCCAACTATAAAAGAACAGCACATCTTCCTAACAGTTAGGCCCAAACATGAGGAATGATAACTAACCAACACCAGTGGACCAAAATTACAAATTTGAAAAACTGCATTATTACTCCTATCGAAACATAGATTATACCTACGTCTCTAATATAAAGCGATAACCCTGTTTACAACCACTGAATAATGCCATTACATGTAAATCACGCACAGAAAGATGTATTTTATATTTATTTACAGTAAACCCATTATTATTTGTATGAAGAATAGAACATTGCTTGAAGTTCCCATCTTATCACAGCGAGTGAGGTCCGTGTTTACATACAGAGTCCGAATCTCACGCTGCAGGGTATTCCAATGACCGTAGGTATTTAATGGTCTTAATACTTGCAATTTATCAACCAATCAAGATATAAACCTTGTTTATTGATGATTTTCACTTCACTTGCAACGATTTTTTGGAAGTCGTCTCAGGCTGTACATTATTGTATATTCTTGTCTAATACCACGGCGGGGGTCTCCACCGTGCGTCATCAACCTGACGTAAGAGTGTGTGTGACGTTATGATTGACTTGACGTTTCAATGAACTATCCTTAATATTTCTCATCCTTGCTTCTATTGCCTTATCACGATCAGTTCCACGCCTCCATGTTAGGAAGTGAAATACACAGCGCGTATTCCGAAAACCTTGCATATATACATATATACATATATCATTCTTTCTCTCATACACACATGTATGCATATGTGTGTGTATGTACATATACATATATATTTATATTTATATATACATGTATGCACGCACACACAGAGACACACGCACTCACTCACTCACGCACGCACGCACGCACGCACACACGCACGCACGCACACACGCACGCACGCACACACACACACACACACACACACACACACACACACACACACACAATAGATATTGATAGATAAATAGATACTCTCCACGTGTCTAATCAACGATATTCTGGTTATCCGTCCATCGATCTGTTATTGGACATTTCAGCGGTTGGTGAGAGTAAGGAAATTTATTTGAGTAGAATTCCATCACTATAATCAAGCAGGAAAACCGATAGAGCTGTTCCGGTGGCCCGACGAGAGTTTACTTACTCTCCCGAGTTTTGTGGCTTGCTATAAAAATTGGTTGATGCATATTTGGGTCAGATTGATTATGCGCAGAATTTCCTTCTGTGAATGTTTATTTCTTGTATTATTATTATCATTATTGTTGTTGTTTTGTTGTTGTTGTTGCTGTTGTTATTAGTTTATTATCATCATTATCATTAGTATGTGTGTGTATATATATGTAATATTAATACAGCAAACGAAAATAGATAAACTAATATGGAGTAGTTGAAAACAACATTAAGTAAATACATAACAAATGAAACCTGATTATAAAACTAAGGTTATACATATCTGTCTGTCCGTCTGTCTTGTTTTGTTTCGTTTCTCTCTCTCCTACCTCCGTCCACCCAGCCTACAACCAGTAAAAATAAACAGATAAATCAATAAATAAAATACTTTCCAGGCTCTTAACCCATGCCCACTGTAATAAGAAGTTTATCCATTGTCTTTACACATAGATGGCTGAAAGCTTCACTTCACTTGTCTTTGATGTTAGTAATATTCTAATAACAATCTAATAATTATGATATCAATAAGAATGATAACAATGTAAATACTAGTAGTAATGGAAGGAAAAACGCATTTTCTCGCCAATTCAAGGAATGGGGAAATCAGGATCGTTCACCAGGGCCAGCTGATAAGACTCCTTGCTGCTGATCACACGTGGAGCCATCTGTATGTAACAAAACTCACTAAATTCTAAAGGGTAAAGTAAATAAACCCGCTGACATTGGGTTAATCAGCGGTAGTGGAACCCCCGAATCAGTGGACAGAGACAAGTGTGTTGGAAACAGGGAGCCTCAAATGCAGGTCCTCCACCAATATCCCTGTTTGTTGTGGCCTTTGTTTGCTTAGTCCATTTCGGAACCGTCCATTTGGCATTTCCCTTGTTGTGAGGCCTCTTCTGTTTTGTTTTGGTCTGTTTTCACTGTGTTGTTCTTTGCTATTTTCTTGGTTTTGAGTGGGATCTGTATACTGCATCTTTTCTTTATTTGATATGTGTACTTGTTACTAATCCTGGTAATTGATGGTGATATTTGTATTTATATACATGTATATGTGTGTAATATATACATACATGTACACACACACAACACACACACACACAATCACAAACACACACAAACACACATATGCATATATATGTATATGTATATATGTATATATATGTGTGTGTGTATATATGTGTATATGTGTGTGTGTCTGTCTGTATGTACACACACATTGGGATTACCAATTTACTTTTTACTACCTCGAACGGCGTGATTGTACTTTCGCCAGACTCGCCAGAGCACAGATTATCAACCAGGGGTAAATTAATCAAAGGGGGATTTGAAAAAAGGGGAAACCCATACCAATATCGTGCGCCAATGTTGCGTACTTTTTTTTCATTTTTCTTTTTCTTTTTTTTAGGGGAGAGGGAATATATTTTTCCTCCATCACAGATGAAGTTGGGTAAAAGTGTTACAGTAAAGATATTTTTTCATCTATGTTTCTGTGCCTGTAAACCAAACGTACTTTCATCAGTATCGTCATCGCATTCATCATCTTCATCATCATCGCCAAAGTAAGTTTCATCTTCATCGTCACCCTTGGCATCATTGTCATCATCTTTTCTATCATCACTATTACCTGCCTATCTAGCTAAGCTATATATCCATACAAAAATATATGTATTAATCTGTATGTATATGTATGCACACACACACACACACACACACACACACACACATATTTATAAATGTGTGGGTGGGTGGGTGGTTGTATGTGTATGTGTGTGTGTGTGTGTGTGTTTGTGTGTGTGTGTGTGTGTGTGTGTGCATGTGTGTGTGCTTGTATGTATGGATGTGTTTACAAACCTCACAAAAAAAAAAAAAAAAATCAAATAAAAAAAGAGTCAACAGTGTAACAATTAAGGGAGATCCCGACGCGCTAAAGGTGGTCGCGAACGAGAGAACAAACAAACATTAAAAGCTAACATGAAACCGTTTTCTTGGAGGTGAAGCAGAGGTCTAATTGTTACGGACTTTTACAGTATCCAAAAGCAAAAAGAAGGAACGAAAAGGAAGAGAGAAGGAGGAAAAAAATAATATACATACATATTTGCATCTATTACGTATATACAGTGATAAGACGAGATTCATGAACAGAAAATATAGTACGGACGATAATAAGGATAATAAAATAAAGGAGAAGATAATAATAGTAAATTAACCAAAAGGTGTGAAGAAACTAAACATAGCTTCTTCTTTTTTTTGTTTTTGCTACTTGAATATTTAAATTAAATGCCTTACGTAACCGCATGAAAGAACGTGCATCTGTTACTTTCACTTTCATATTCAGTTTAGATACCATTACAAAATATATCTTTGGTTCCATATTATTTTTATCTTTGTGAATTTTGTCTTTCCATTTGTTTCTTTTTCTTTTCTTTTCTTTTTTTTTACTTTTTTTTTGAAGCAACGTCCAACAATACTATCTATTCCATTCCTGGCTGAATGTACTGGGAAATTACTTCCACGACGAAAATCCATTTTGGTTATCAACTGAAACATATCTTGTCTAGTACGTTTTCCCGGCGGACAAAGGAGTTTTGTAAAGGAATTAAGAATGCAAGATCTTATTTCTGTGTATTCAATATACGTGGTAAGCAATATCTTTAAGAAGGAGACGTCGGGATGGGGAGGGAGAGGGAGAGGCGAAAGGAGAAGAGAGGAGAGAAGGAAGGAGGGGGAGAGGGAGAGGCGAAAGGAGATTAGAGGAACAAAAGAGAAGGAAGAAGGGGGAGAGAGAGAGAGGAGAGAAGGAAGGAGGGGGAAAGGGAGAGGAGAGAAGGAAGGAGGGGAAAAGGGAGAGGGAGAGGAGAGAACGAAGGAGGGGGAGTGGAAGAGGAGAGGAAGGAGAAGAGAGGAAGAAAAGAGAAGGAAGGAGGGGGAGAGGGAGAGACGGAAGGAGAGGAGAGGAAGGAGGGGAAAAGGAGATGAGAGAAGGAAGGAAGGGGAAAGGGGGAGGAGAGAGGGGGAGAGGGAAGTAGAGAAGATAAGAGGGGGAGAGGGAGAGGAGAAAGGAGAAAAGGAAGGAGGGGGAGAGGGAAAGAGGAAGACAGAGGCGAAATCAAAGGAGAAAAGACCAAGGAAAAAGAGAGAGGAAGACAAAAGTTAAGGAAGGAAGGAGGGAGTGAAGAAGAGAGAGGAAGAAGGAAGAGAGAAAACAAAAATGTAAAAGGGAATTAGGAGACAAAGGCAAAAAAAAAAAAAAAAAAAAAAGAGAACAAAAAAATGAATCAAAATTAACGAGAGGTGAATAATGAAGAATTAAACCGAAAGAGTGAACAAGAGTGATGGAAAGAGAGTGTCGCTAGATGAAAGAATGATAAAGGGAAAGGCGAAGGTATAAGCGAAAATGAGAAAGAGGAAGGAAAGGAGAGAAAGGAAAAAAGAGAATCGAGCGAGGGGGGGGGGGGGGTAGAGGAAGACGAGGGAAGACGAAGAAAAACAAAAAGTATACCCTATGCCATACATCGTATGCTGTGTGCCATATTCCGTATGCCGTACACCATATGTTGTATGCCGTATACTGTATACCATATGTCATATGTCATATACCATATGTCGTATGCTATATACAATATGCCGTATGCTGTATGCTGTATATCATATGCCGTATGTCATATACCATATGTCGTATGTCATATACCATATGCCGTATGCTGTATGCCGTATACCATATGTCGTATACTGTATGCTGTATGCTATATGTCGTATGCTGTAAGCCGTATACCATATGTCATATACTGTATGCTGTATGCTATATGTCGTATGCTGTAAGCCGTATTCCATATGTCGTATACTGTATGCTGTATGCTATATGGCGTATGCTGTAAGCCGTATACCATATGTCGTATACTGTATGCTGTATGCTATATGTCGTATGCTGTAAGCCGTATTCCATATGCCGTTCACTTTGACGGATTAAGATTAATGTCAAACGTTACGCAACGCAGATTAGCTCCGAGGCAGCCAATATGTATATATGTTATTCGTTGGGTCGCTGGTAACTGACCTGCAAACTGCTTTTCCTTCCATGTTAGGCGAGGGGGGTGAAGGGAGAGGGGAATGAAAGGAGGACAGAGAGAGGAGATAAGAGAAAGTAGGTGAGGGGAGGAGAGAGGGAGAAGGGAGAGGGAACGTATGAGGAGAGAAGAGGGTTAGAAGAGAGAGAGGGGATGAGGGGAGGTAAGGAGGGGTTAAGAGGAGATAGGTGAGGGGAGGAGAGGGGGGAGGAAGGTGAGGGAGGAGAGGGGAGGAGAGGGGGACAGGGGAGAGAGAGGGGATAAGGGGAGGAGAGGGGGGGAGGAAGGTGAGGGAGGAGAGGAGGAGAGGGGAGGAGAGGGGGATAGGGGAGAGAGAGGGGATAAGGGGAGTAGAGGGGGAGAGGAAGGTGAGGGAGGAGAGGGGGAGAGGTGAGAGAGTGTGGATAAGGGGAGAAGAGGGAGAGAGAGGATGAGGGAAGGTAAGGAGGGGCTAAGAGGATGTAGGTGACGGGAGGAGAGGGGGAGAGGATATTGAGGGAGGAGAGGGGGTGAGGGGAGAGAGAGAGAGGGGGTTTTGAAGGAAGGGGAGAGAGAGAGGGGATGAGGGGAGGTGGGTGAGGGAGGAGAGGGGGTGAGGGGAGTTGGGGGAAGGGAGGGAGAGAGAGGTAAGTGAAAGGGAGGGGAGGAGAGGGAGGAAAGGGGTGAGGGTGAAGTAGGACAAGCAGAGGGCACTCCATTTCCCCTTCCGACAGGCGAGGGGAGGTGGACGAAAAGGACAGGACGTGGAGATAACGAAAAGGAAACGGGAAGCGGGAAGCAAAGGAGAGAACAAGACGAGGAAGTGGAATAGAGAGAAATGAAAGAAAAGAGAGAGATAAGCGAGGAGAGGAAGGTGAAGAAAAGTGAGAGAGACGGGAGACGAAGGAGAGGGTGAAAGGGAGAGATGATAGACGAGCAGACGAGGAAAATTGGGCGATGGATAAGGGGAGAAGAGCAATGGAATCG